>NC_068361.1:75124255-75138325 GCF_020536995.1 Dreissena polymorpha | reverse complement strand
GGTTTGCTGGAGCAAGTGTTATCAATCCCAAGCAATGACGCTAATACACAACTTTATTACGTTTTAATTTGCACTTGTATTGCGTAGGTAACACGTTCTATTTAAACATCTCTGAATCGCAAATATGTGAGAGTCGGTTGATGAATCTTACACTATATTGCCGATTGACTTTAACACTCTCTAAACATGAGACAAAACTACGTTTTTGCATCAGTCACGTTCTCTTATACAAATTCACAAACGCCCATAATTCAGGCGTTAAAAAGTCAGGCGTAAAAAAGTCAGGCGTAAAATAAAAATAATGTCTTTCGAGCTGTATGGCAACAATTGCATCATTGTATGAAAGCTATATAAACGCCATTAAACAAAGTATTGAACTTTAGAAGAGCGTTAAGTTGGTTGTAGTTGGTAAGTAATCAACTGAAAAACACACCTTCTTTAGTATCGCATTGGTAGTAAAATTTACTAAATGATTATTTTTTTACAGATCCACTAAAATAACATAAGAAAAACCTTCACTTGTTGCGACAATACCTCTTTTTATAACTAAACAACCATGTTACTTTCAGTTGGTAAAACATCTATAATCAGTTTAGCTTGTCTTAAGTAGGTGTGTATAACAATTCCTCAATTGTCCTCACACGTGCTCATGGCTGTTTAAATGAGTCGTGTTATGAGAAACTGGGTCTTAATGCATGTGCTTAAAGTGTCGTCTCAGATTAGCCTGTGCAGTCCTCACAGGCTATCAGGGACGACACTTTCCGCTTTTATGACATTTTTCGTTTAAATGAAGTCTCTTCTTAGCAAAATCCAATTAAGCCGGAAAGTGTCGTCCCTGATTAGCCTGTGCGGACTGCATAGGCTAATCTAGGACGACACTTTACGCACATGCATTAAGCCCAGTTTTCTCAGAACGCGACACAAATATTGATACGCGTTCGTGAAAGAGCGTTTCAGCTAGATCATGGCAAAAGTGTTACCTAGCAACCAATCCCATAAAACCATACTCCGCAAAGAAAATAAAATTTGAATAAAACAACCACTATTCTAATCCAGAAAGAACGTATGTCTTTTCCACTACGGTTCATATCAATAACAAAGGCTTGAAATTCCCGACGGGGGTTAATACTGTGATCATAAGTTAATCCAGCCAATTAATATTGGATGACAAAATTCGTTCAAGGATTATATATCAAAAGTCACGCCTAACAGTTAATGAGTACATCGATGATCTTATAAATAACTACAATACTGAATGAATGAGGCGTGATAGCCAATTTAATATATTTCGACCGAGAGATAAATGATACGAGCAGAACTGGATATAGACGGGTACAATAACCAACAAATGCTTGATTGTTTAATATCAGGATGAAAATTTACTTTGGATAATAAAATACCCTGGGCAGCTCGAATGGTTTACAGTTTGAAGAATGCCGACATAACGCAGATTCTGATTTTATCAATTTGCTTAAACAATGGTCAAAGAGGTATCCTAAGTCAATATCGAAACGTATTATAGTTGACATTTGATCGAAACGTATTATAGTTGACATTTGATATTATTTTCAGATTGCCAAGCTGGTGGCACGTGCCTTGGTGAAGACCGAGATACGTGAAAATAATACATGTAGTGTAAAGAAGTCACACTGTGACGAATTGCTCTTGCCACATACTATCGATATTGCGTTGATGTCGGTAGTGGTAGTGGTGGTGATAGTGGTGGTGGTGGGGGTGATGGTAGTTGTGGTGGTGGCGATGGCTTTTATGGGAGTTTTTTTGTTTGGTGGTGGTTGTTGGGGTGGCGGTGGTGGTGATGGTGATGGGTGGTGGGGTGGTGGTGGTGGTAGGAGAGGGGATGGTAGTGGTGGTGGTGTAGTTGTGGTGGTGGTGATAGGTGGTGGAGGTGGTGGTGGTAGTGGTTGAGGGTGTAGTTGTTGGTGGTGATGGTAGTGGTGGTGGCGGTGGTGGTGGTGGTGTTGGTGGTGGTGATGGTAGTGGTGTGGCGGTGGTGGGTGGTGGTGTGATGGTGGTGTGGTAGTGATGTTGATGGTTGGTAGTGGCGGAGGTGGTGGTGGTGGTAGTGGTGGTGGTGCTGCTGCTTGCAGCTTGTTTTAGTAGAACCATATATTATGATAATGGTTATGGTTTTAGAAATAACGGCGGACATAATGACTGTGTTGGTTGCGGTGATAGTTATGTTTTGGAAGGTAGTGATAGTCTTTGTTGTTATGGTGGTGGCCGAAGTGGTGGTCGTGATGGTGGTGGTGGTGAAGTGAAGGTGGTGATAGTTATGTTGGTGCTTGAGGTAGTTGCGGTAGTAGTACTAGCAGCAACAGCTTTAGCGTGCATGCACATATATACCACGGTATCCGTTACTTAATAGAACAGAACAGAATAGATATTTATAACGATTATAACGACTTGTGCATAGTACACCGTCTTTCTTAACCACATTATAATAGATATACCAGAAGGAAATGTGAAAATAAAGTGATAATACCGTAATAAGTAGTGTGCATACTATATTACATAATAAATGACAGCGGTGGAAAAACACAGGGTAATCACTTTTACAAGTTTTTATGTGACAGGGTGGCAATCAGCTATTATGCTTTAACATTTATGGGGAAAAAACACTAAAGATAAAAAAAAAATTACGTTTATCATGAGAATTATTATGTTAAGAAATAGAATGATAAAGCCTACATATATGTCAGTGGTTAAACATGACAGCACATTTTACAATCAAACATGTCTGTTGTGAATATGTATTATGATACAGATAGGTTCTATAAAATACAATGTTTACAATGGAGTATCAAATAAATAACATATGGATCTACATACATACGGATCGTGCTCTGTAAAAAGGCGGTTAAACGCACGTGCGTAGTGTCGTTCTAGATTAGTCTGTTCAGTCCGCAAAGATAAATCACACACGACACTTTCTGCTTTTATGATATTTTTCTTAGCACAAATTCAGTTTATGTGGGAATTCAGTTTAAGCACATGCAATAAACCCCCTTTTCACATAGCGCGACCCATATGGATTATTATGCTAATTATATTAACGTATACAAAATTATTATACACATTAGAATTATACGATTAGAAACAAACCATTGAACAAACAATTAGATAAACAAACAAGAAATAAAACCCGCTGAACATAATAATTCAATTGGTCGTATTTGTATTCTTTACAACATTCAATGTGAACTTTCGTATTAACAGGTCTTCTTTTACAAAAACAAGATTACTTAATAACTCTATCTTTATCACATGTTCTCATGAGGCTTATGAATAAATATGCTATTGGTCGCTTGGAATCATAAGATTGTATGTATTTTTTCCTGATATCTTCATAACAAGGGCAAATAACTTTCTTAGCAGTGCGATTATTACTAAATCAATCCGTTTGGATTCCTAATGGATGACTTGATATTCTTAATCTACAGAAGTAAAATCTGAGACTTTTAGGTAAGACATCTAAGTACCTTTCATATTCAAACGATAGTTTTGTTCAACATTTAAACTGGACTTTTAAGTGAGTGAAATAAATCTTGTTTAAAACAATCTATGACTCTGTATTTAAATTCAGTCAGGGATGCGTTTTTGTTAACATACCGATAATTTTCAAACACGTGCGCGAACCCATATTCATTTTGGAGATATTGTTACATGTGTTACCCAATGTCTCTTCACATTAATACAATCTTTGAGAGCCTCGTTTACAAACAACATTTAATATAATATTATTACTATCTTTATTTTCAAACCAATATTTAATTATTCTTATGTTTTTTTAGATATAAAGGGGATATCCGCCCAGTTCACCATATACTGCAACATGACGTGTATTACTTCTACTCTTAATAATCGTTTACAAAATTTAATGTCTTTCTAGTTCCTTTGATTCGGTATAACCTCAAACTTCAAAAGACTAGTGAAGTATTTGTGTTACAAATGCATCCAATAGTGACAAACTGTTTTTGGCGAAAAATCAATGTCGTTGCATTTACAAAATAGAACTTTTAATGATTTTAATGCTTTTCCATTGAGACGTTGTTTATTTTTTTTACAAAAGTTCCATGTGTGATTAAATACAGTACCTAGATAGTTAAATCATCAACTACTTCGATTGGTTTGCTATTGTAGGTCCATTTTTCGTTTGCTTATAACGCCCCATGTTTTTGAAAAACATTATTTTTGTTTTTGTTATATTTAAAGTTAGACCCCACATACAACTTTTTGAAATTATAAGATCTAAATGTCGCTGAGTTTCTTCAGAAGTTTTACCTAAAATAGCCACGTCATCAGCAAACAACAACCAAATCAGATTAAATCATCAATACTTAGTCCTACATCAATTTTGTACTGCAAATAAAGCTCTAAATCTTCAACTAATCGTGAAATCAACAGAGGGGACATTACCTCCCTTTGTCGTAAACCAACAGCGTTTTGAAATATTCATAATAAGAATAAGAATTCAGAATATTCACACACTATTTGCCTTTTGGTTCATGTCTTTAACAGTTCTAAGAAGTGTTCCATGTAATGTGTAAACATTTTTAATCATATTGCATTTCTATGAATATAATCAAAGCACATCATCATGTCAATCTATATCACGTAGTGCTTCATAATAATAAAGAAGTAATAAAATCGCATTTTTCATTGATCAGGCTTCATTAACATCATTATGTGTAAAAGAAGAATAACTCTCGCATTATAAAGTCTGTCATATATTAGAGTTGTATCACTTTGTACATACCGTTTATCGAAGAGTTCTGACTGAAAAGTGTAACATGGACATTTAGTCTTTTAAATGTCTATTTATTTTAAACAGTTTCCTTTTTCGATATTGTAGTCAGGGCACCTAGAAATAAAATGATGAAATGCTTTAAAGGCTTCTTAAATTGAAGCCGATTTGTTGAGATTTTAAAAGGCGGCGAACATAATTTGCTTAATAATCGTGTACACTTGATTTGATGATTGCAATCATAATATTGACAAAAAGAAAGAAAACGTGGGATGTAGCTAACGTTTTTATCACAAAGGACACAGCCGCTAATCGTTTGTAATAAAAAAGGTGATTGTTACTGAAACTGACAACGACAACGGCAATGGCGATTTTTAAAACGACTAAGACGACAAATGATAATGGCGACCAAAGATGATGACAACAACGACAACGACGCCGATGACGCCGATAACGACAACAACGACGACGACGACGATGAAGATGATGATGATGATGATGATGATGATGATGATGATGATGATTATGATGATGATGATGATGATGATGATGATGATGATGATGATGATGATGATGATGATGATGATGATGATGATGATGATGATGATGATACAGAGGAGGAGGAGGAGGAGGAGGAGGAGGAGGGTGAAGTTCGATAAATTGTCGAAGTATATGTCATATTCGCAAAACGGTGAAAAAAGTCTGCATTCTACACTGGAAACGGACTTCATAGCTATAAGCTGCCGTACATTCCCCACTTTGTATCTTTACGTATCTTGTTTAAAAATCAAACTTACGGCAGTCGCACCAAGTGCACTTTATTCCATTCTTCCTGCTCAGAGATCTCGAATAGTTTGCTCGTGTCAAGCGGCTTCATGACGTCGATAAGTCACGTGCTAAGAAATCGTTCAACGGAAGTAGATTTTCGGATTGAAAATTGAAGTATTTTTTAGTATTCGTTTTCCAATTCTGCTTAACTTTTATTCCCACTTGTCTATCGCACACTGTTACTGTTTAACCATGCGTGATTCATAAATTGCATACTAGTATTATACGAAAACAAGAATCCGTTCAATATCCCACACAGTTTGTGCGATTAATAATGTAACCATTAAATGATATTAAAATATCAGTTTGCTAAAATAAAAATCCTTTATAAATTTTGATTATCGTCTTCAATTTCGTCGCATGAATTATAGAACCATGAACAATGGGTTCGCATTCGATTAATTTGTGTACATATTTGCACAATATTTACATCTGTCAAGCAACTCAGAACTTTGTAGTTTATAGATATAGTTATTATCTGATTTTACAATAACGCTCTGATTTATTGAATTTAAGTTAAAGACGAGCGCCTTCAGCACTAATCACACTTCAAAATGTAGTATTGAAACGACTGTGTCAAAAATGTAGATAATATGATAGCAGAGAACAGATAATGGCGTTCAAATCTACAGACAATATTCGTATTGTGTCAACACTGAATTAACATTATTGTATCAATGATCAAGATTATAAATGTATCATTCGAATCGGTTATAAGATTTGCAAAAGGAAACAAATGCGTGAGACTTGTCGGCAATTAATACGCAGTTACGTCCCGTAATATATTTTTATTGTAGGCGGCGTTAGGATGGAAGTGTTCTACGAAGAAAATGAAGTCAATGATTGATAATGGAAATGGTGATGATGATTATGATGATGATGATGATGATGATGATGATGATGATGATGATGATGATGATGATGATGATGATGATGATGATATGATGTAGATATTTGTTTATGTGTCAAGTGATATTTTACTTTTCTAATACACGTTTTACTTTTGTATTTATGACTCATAAATTGGCTACGATAATATCTATGATACATGTACAAATCTAATACTGATATTTATTAAACATACTGTTCGGTGAAATTTATGGCACATGGATCACATTACATGCCGTGTGATATTAGCGAATTATACGTATCTTACTGATATTATCATTAACCCATTTAAGCCTAGTGGACTCTCCCATCCTTCTATATTGAATCATTTTATTTCCAAAATTAGGGATGAGTATATTTATTTCTGTATTTAGAATATTTCTTACAGAAATTCATTTAAGCAAACAGCGCAGACCCTGATGAGACGCCGCATCATGCGGCGTCTTATCTGGGTCTACGCTGTTTGCCAAGGCCTTTTTTCTAGACGCTAAGCATAGAATGGGTTAAATACGGTAAAGCTAAACACTTCTGCTCGAATTTTGCTGGACAAATTCGTTCTTATTACCCACTGGAAATGGTATATCTTTTTAATTCACTCTTATATATAAGCATATAAACTCATTTAGATAATGTATGCCAAATGCTAATATAAACAACGCAATCTTCTGAAAAGCGCAAGTGATAACATATTTGATATTTTTGTCAAATCTTAAATCATCGTTCAAATATTGTTTATTTATCTTTATCAATAATGAGCGTTAAGCAAATAAGAACCAAATCGGAGTGAATTCGTCTCGACTGTATTTGCACATGGAACTTAAAGCCAGTATATGTGTTGTACCTTTCATTTTAAGTACTAAACGCTATTGTATTGCATCGATTTTGAGGGCTCAGACATCCAAAAGAAATTGATTTATATGAGTCAATGTATAAAGCACTGTAATGAACTTCTATCAGACGTATATATTGAAGAGACCGTGAATTAATGTACATTGAAAACTTTTTCTCATTTTAACATGTTAAATAATGTATAAATATAACAAACTGCTCTACTTAACGAAATAAAAAATGGTCAAATAAGCCGAAAAATTATGTATGTGTGTACAGATCTGGAGAAGAATAAATATAGTTAATATACTCCTTTATGCAACGTTTTACGACGGCGATTCGTGTATACACAATAAGTAAGCAGATCACCGCAGAAAACACCGATTCATTAAGAAACGCAGGGAACAGAGTACACAATCTCTGAAGAAACAAAGTTTTAAGTGACCTCGCTTCTCTAAGAAGATGACGATGAAGACGATTATTTTTTCAGAGGATAATCACGCCGATAATTCTTCAGAAGACAACACAATCAATATTTTTAAGAAGAAAACAAAATCGAAAATTTGTCACAAAAAAAAATCAAATCGAAGATTTTACAAATGATACTGAAGTCGATGCTTTAAAAAAAGTGCAATCGATATTTTTTAAGAAGAAAATTAATGTCGAATATTTTTCAAAACAAAATGTAGTCGATGATCTTTCAAATGAAAATGGAATCTATGTTTTTCCGGTTGAAAAACCTCTCTAGAAGTTTAAGATAATTACCTGTATAGTGTAGGTGTGTATTGCACTTTCACGACAGTGAATGCATTTTTCCCCATTTGATTGCGGAGGAACAATTTGTATTCTGGCGTTGTCGTATCGCTAGGCGAGTAAAACACGGACCGCCTCGAACGCTCCATTGTCGCTTCTGCCGTTGATGTTGGGGGTTTGTTATTATTGTTGTCTTATTGTCTTTGTTTCAGTGGTGTTTTTGCCGCTTGTATTGTTATTGTCTATGTTGTTTAGGTAGCCGTATTGGTTTTTGTAATTCTACGTTTTAATACTTATGAAATTTTCATCATTGAGTGTTGCTAATTTAAATGCGGCCAGTCAAAATTTACGTGCATGCATTAATGTGTTAAAATTATACAAGAAATTAGAAGGAATTATTCCATTACTGATCCATTTTACAGACACTGACCATATACTAATTTTTAGTACACGAAGTTTAACTGTTATGATAAAATAATTAAAATACCTTATTTATGTATTCAACAATTAATGACATCATAAATCATTCTTTGACAAATAATTTCACGATGATTTAACTATGCACAGTAAGTTTTTTAAGTAGTGCACATTGGGTCTTACAACAAATTCATACCATATTCAGATTCAAACCATTTCTTTAACTCCAATTCATTTATTTCTGCTCCACTTAATTCCATTGTGAGTGGTGTGGTCTATCCATATATCTCATCCTAAGTCACAATTTTCATTAAACACATATTGTCCAATAAACAAACCACACTAACGCACTGCCCCTATCGGACAACAGAAATTTGCGTTCCCTTTTATTGCTTAAGCGAGCTGTACATACCGGTAGTTTATAAAGAGACTTTATTTGAACAGAATCTTTCCCACTCGATAAAAAGTAGTTTGTTTAATCTATTCAAACCAAATGTGATAATTGTATACACATCGAATCCTTCAAAACGCCCTGCTCTTTTTCCTCTGTAGTCTATATGCGTCGACAAAGTTTATAGAGCTGTTCGCTTTTTATAATCTCATGTTGCACTTTGTCAAATGTGTTGATCATATTAGCTCGACCAAATGTTGAATAACATTCTTTATTGGCACGCAATAAAAGCAATTGAATCGATGATCTAGTGAAATTATTCAATTCGTTGCGAATAGAGCGTCGATCGGCTCATTTGACCGCCAGCTGTTTACTGCAGCGATTTCATAATAAGAAATCGTCGCTTTCTTTTTCTGGCGCATTATTAAAGCGACTGCGTCGCCAGAATACACTAATGGGGTGTTTAATCCTTTTGTAAGATATTGATAACTCTACTGTACATAGAACTGCGCCTATCTGGAGGAGGAGGAGGGCGAGGGGGTGTTGGACGAGAAGGAGGAGGAGGGCGAGGAGGTGGGAGGAGAAGGAGGAAAAGGAGAACAACTAGTCGTTCGGAAAGTGATATTTTACTTTATTAAATATAAATATACGTTTTCTGTTCTATTTATGATATACATATCGACTATGAAATATATATGATACATGTAGGAATATAACACTAAAATTAATGAATCATGTTGTAATGTGACATGACACAGGGATCACATTACATGGCTTATATTTTTTGCGATATGTACGTATTTGAATGATATTTTGCAAATAAAACAGTTATAATTGTACAACTAATGTTGGGGTATTCCTGGACAACTTTGGCTTCTATAACGCAGTGGAAATGGTATATCTTTGTAATTTACTCTTATATATGTAAAATATACACTCATTGAGATGATATATGTCATTGTAAAAAAATCAACAACAGCGTTATCTTCTGAAAAGCGCAAATGATAAACTGTTATATCTTTGTTCAAATATCGTTTGTTTATTTATATCAATAAATGAGCGTTAAGCAAATAAAAACGGAAGTAATTCATCGAGTCTGTATTTGTACAATAAACTTAAAGCTAGTATATGTATTTCCCTTTCATTTTAAGTACTGAACGCTATTGCATTGCACCGATTGTGAGTGTTCAGACACCGAACATAAAGTGATTTAAATGAGTAATTGAATCTATGCATAACGCACTGTAATGAACTTCTATAAGATGTTTATATCGAGGAGGCCGTGCATAAACGTAGATTGAAAACAAATTTCCATTTTAACATGTTGAAGATTGTTGTAATAAAAGAAACTGCTCAAATTATACTAATAAAAACATCAATTATGCATGTCAAAATCTTAAAAAGAATTAATATAAATAGACCCCTTTATGCAACGATTTTTTCGAATGTGATTTGAGAATTAACAATAATTTAGCAGATCTTCGCAAATTACACCGATTTCATTACAGAACACACGTTCCAAAGGACGGTTTGGGAATATTGATATACGATCTCTTACTGCAGTGATTTATCTGCACGATGAAGATGCAAATAAAGTCGATTCTTTTTTTCAGAAGATAATCATACCGATGAATGTTCAGAAGACAATGAAGTCGATCACTTTACAGAAGACATTACAATCGATAATTGCTCAGAAGAAAACTAAATTAGAACATTTGTCAAAAGAAAATGACGTCGATGATTTTCGAATAAAATGGAAGCGTTATTTTTTCCGAAGTACATGAGGTCAATGATTTTTCATAATAAAAATGAAATCGAATTTTTTTCAGGACACGATGTCGATGATTTGTCTGTAGAAAAAAAAACATAAATAATTTTTGGGTGAAAATAAGCTCTAGAAGTAAAAGTTTATTACCTGTATATTGAAGGTGTGTACTGTACTTTCACGACAGTGAATGCATTTTTCTTCATTTGATTGCGGAGGAACAATTTGTATTCTGGCGTTGTCGTATCGTTAGGCGAGTAAAACACGGACCGCCTCGAACGCTCCATTGTCGCTCCTGCCGTCGATGTTGGGTGTTTCTTAGTGTTGTTGTTATTGCTGTTGTTGTCTTTGTTTTGGTTGTCTTTTTTGCTGTTTTTATTGTTATTGTCAATGTTGTTTATGTTGCCGTATTTGTTTTGCGTGCATGTTGTTATTGTTGATTTTTTTAATTCTAAGTTTTAACACTTGTGAAATCTTCATCATTGAGTGTCGTCAATTGAACTGCGTCCAATTAAAATTAGCTGCATGCATAAATGTGTTAAAGTTGTCCAAGAAAATATAAGAAATTATTTAATTATTACAGACATTGTCCATATACTAGTTTTAAGCATACGGGGTTTAACTGTTTTGCTAAAAAAATAAAGTACCTTCTTTATGCATGCAACAATTAATGACGTCATAAATCATTAATTGACAACTAAGTTCGCGATGTTTTAAACTATGCACAATAAGTTTTTTTAAGTAGTGTACACTGGGTTTAACTACAAATTCATACTGTAAACATACGCAAACTATTCCTTAACTCTAGTTCATTTATTTTTGTTCCACTTAATTCCATTGTGAGTGGTGTGGTCTATCCATATATCTCATCCGAATTCAATATTTTGATTAAACACCTATTGTCCAATAAACAAATCACACAAACGAAAGTCCCTATCGGACAACAGAAATTTGCGTTCCCTTTTATTGCTTTAGCGAACTGTACATACCGGTAGTTTATAATGAGACTTTGTTTGAACAGAATCTTTCCCACTCGATAAAAAGTAGTTTGTTTAATCTGTCCAAACTTAATGTGATAATTGTATACACATCGAATTCTTTAAAGCGCCCTGCTCTTGTTTCTCTGTAGTCTATATGCGTCGACGAAGTTTATAGAGCTGTTCGCTTTTTATAATCTCATGTTACACTTTGTCAAATGTGTTGATCATATTAGCTCGACCAAATGTTGAATAACATTCTTTATTGGAACGCAATAAAAGCAGTTGAATCGTTGATCGAGTGAAATTATTCAATTCGTTGCGAATAGAGCGTCGATCGGCTCATTTGACCGCCAGCTGTTTACTGCAGCGATTTCATAATAAGAAATCGCCTCTGTCTTTTTTCTTGCGCGTCATTAAAGCGACTGCGTCGCCAGAATACTCTAATAAGTTATTTTAATCCTTTTGTAAGGTACTGAAAACTCTACTGTACATAGAGCTGCTCGTATCTGGAGGAAAAGGAGGAGGCGAGGGTGGTGGGCGAGGAGGAGCAGGAGGAGGTGGAGGGAGAGGCAGAGGAGGAGGAGAAGGAGGATGAGGAGGAGGAGGATGAGGAGGAGGAGGAGGAGGAGGAGGAGGAGGCGGAGGAGGAGGAGGAGGAGGAGGAGGAGGAGGAGGAGGAGGAGGAGGAGGAGGAGGAGTGCATAAAGCTATATTTATACACGTTGGCTGTTATATTAATGTTACACATATTTACCAGGAAATATATATGATACATGAAGGACTATAACACTTATATTTATTAATCATGTTGTAATGTTACATGACACAGGGATCACATTACATGGCGTGTATTTTTAGCGATATTTACGTATTTGAATGATATTTTGCAAATAAAACAGTTTTAATTGTATAACTAGTATTGGAGTATTCATTGACAACTTCGTTTCTATAACGCAGTGGAAATGGTATATCTTTGAAATGTACTCTTATATATGTAAAATATACACTCATCGATATGATATATGTCATTGTAAAAAAATCAACAACAGCGTTATCTTCTGAAAAGCGCAAATGATAAACTATTATATCTTTGTTCAAACATCGTTTATTTATTTATATCAATAAATGAGCGTTAAGCAAATAAAAACGAACTCGGAATGAATTCATATCGTCTGTATTTGTACAATGAACTTAAAGCTAGTACTAGTATATGTTTTTTCCCTTTCATTTTTAAGTACTGAACGCTCTTGCATTGCACCGATTGTGAGTGTTCAGACACCGAACAGAAAGTGATTTATATGAGTGGTTGGGTCTATGCATAAAGCACTGGAATGAACTTCTATAAGATGTATATATTGAGGAGGCCGTGCATAAACGTAGATTGAAAACAACTTTCAATTTTAACATGTTGAAGATTGCTGTAATACATATATAAGAAACATGCTTTAATTATACTAATAAAAAAATCAATTATGAATATCAAAATCTGAAAAAGAATTAATATAAATAGACCCCTTTATGAAACGATTTTTCGAAGGTGATTCGAGCATTAAGAATAATTAAGCACATCATCGCAAATTATACTGATTAAAAAAACGTGCCAAAGGACGGTTGGGAACATTGATATACGATCTCTTAAAAAACTGCAGTGATCTCTCTGCACGATGAAGATGCCAATAAAGTAGATTGTTTTTTTGGGGGGAGAACATGATGTCGATGATTTTTCGGTCGAAAAAACATGTCACTTTTAGGTGAAAATAAGCTCAGAAGTTCAAGTTAAATACCTGTTTATTGAAGGTGTGTACTGTACTTTCACAACCATGAATGTATTTTTCCTCATTTGATTGCGGAGGAACAATTTGTATTCTGGCGTTGTCGTATCGCTAGGCGAGTAAAATACGGACCGGCTAGAGCGCTGCATTGTCGCTCCTGCCGTAGATGTTGGTTGTTTCTAAGTGTTGTTGTTGTTATTGCTATGGTTGTCTTTGTTTTTGTTGTCTTTGACTTTTGTAAATGGGCGTTGCAACACGTTTGAGAACACCATCATTCGGTGTTGCCAATTAAGTATCAGCCAATAAAAAATTGCAGCACGTAATCAAGTGTTCAATTACTCCATGAATACACCAGAAACTATTCAATTAATGATACATTTCACAGACAATGTCTTAATACCCTACTTTTTAGCATAAAAAGTGTAAATTTTATGCTAAAATAATTTAACCCTTAAAGCGCTGGAGCTGAATTTTAAAGGCCTTTGCAAACAGTTTGGATCCAGATGAGACGCCACAGAACGTGGCGTCTCATCTGGATCCAAACTGTTTGCTATTCTGATAGTATTCTTTGAAAAAAATTCGAAGAAAATGCTAATTTTAGAAATTCAACAGACGACATTTTAGCAGACGACAAATTTCCCAGCATGCAAAGGGTTAAGTATCCTCTTCTTAGTGCATTCAAA
>NC_068361.1:75111755-75121755 GCF_020536995.1 Dreissena polymorpha | reverse complement strand
ATGAGACACCGATTACTGGTTCGACCCAGGAAACGGACTCGAGAGCGTTTCAATAAGCCGTCGGCTTTCTATGCTTTCTATGCTATCGAGCTAAAATAAAAAGATTTAAACAAAACTAAATTAAACTAAACTTATGGCAAAACACGATCAACGAATCACAGTAAAAAACAATACAACGGATTAAGTGTACTTACGTTTTTCGAGAGCATTCTTCATACACAAGAGTCTTTGCTATGCGTTTGTAGAATTTTTTCAAAATCTTACGCTTCCGCGCCGAATGTATGACGTCATTTCCGCTGAGAACTTTTTGCAACTTTCCGGTCAGCTCCAGCAGGCCGTCGATCTGCTGCTTCCGGTGGCGGTATCCGGGAAGCGACAGCAGATACTCTTCGCCGTAGAGCAGAACTTGTCGCTGGAGGTCATTTACGACGGAAACTACTTCGGGATCCTTCGTCAGAGAAGACGCTGTCGAAAGAAATGACTTATCGTCTATAATTTGCTTGATTTTATTCCAGTGCGCGTTTTTCCTATGTGTATGGGTCATTTTTAGAAGAGAGTACACGTTTTTGTTCTTTCATCTTCATCCGTGTCAATTATTAAATGATTTTTACGCTGCAACTAAGGAACAAAGCATCAATTGTTATAATCAAATGACGTCATTTAGCAATCAGAAAACGACGTCACTGTTCGTGTACTTTGGATCAAGAATTGTGACGTAATGTGAACGTCGCAACTTCGTAACAGCGATTTCTTCCACTACTGAAAAAAGATAACTGCATTGACGCGTAAAATCACTGTAATCCATTGCGATATGCTTGTTTGTTGAACCTTTAACACAATTGTATTATATAAAAAAAGGAAAAATAATTGATTAAAAACATACACAAAGCACTACTGGTTGATACTAGTGGATAATTTGTTCTATTTCTTTTGTTATTTCTTTTGGTAAAGATTAGAGTGACGACAGTCGAGAAAATAGTGTTCAGAATTTCGACAAATATCAAAATAAAGTTATATGTTCTACTCTAGATTGTAAAATTGTTTCATATTCTGGTAGTCGTTTGTTTTAATTAACTAAGATGTTTAGTTTAAAATTATTTTATTGCTTTGAATACATGCAGTACGTGACGTTTCTTAACAAGAATAAGTATTAAAACAAATGTTTGTACAAGCTTTTTGTCCCAGTATTGACTTAAATTGTCCCAAACATAACCCGAATCGTCGATGTCAGAATAGCTATTCTCGACGAATTCCCCAAAACGATAATTCGACCGTGAAGTGTGTTCAATTGGCAGACGACATATTTCCAGTAAAGTCGATGACGATTCGCGAGACAAGCCGACCGGAAAACAATTTGTTTGATAACAGTATTTTGAGACTGGTAATTGTCGGGCGTGTTTCAGAACGATCGAGGAAGATGTGCCTTTAATCGGCCTCATTTGAAGACCATACATTTCCTTGAAAGAAGCAACGCGAGCACAATGATATCAGCATTGACAGGAGATGTAAAGGGTCTAACTACATACTATGTATATAATTGCTTCAAACAATATAATACATACATATAATGTACATAATTCACGTAATTGTATTTGATCTAGCTCTGGAAAATCGGGGCTTATTCATGTGCGTAAAGTGTCTGGCAGATAAGCTTGTGCAGTTCACAAAGGCTATTCGGGGACGCACTTTCCGCCTCAAGTAAATCATCTCTACGCAGAGACTTTGTTTAACCAAAAAATACAATAAATGCTGAAAGTTTCGTTCCTGATAAGCCTATGTGGACTGCTCAGGCTTATCTGGTACAGCACTTTATTTAAATGCATTGCACCACGTTTTCCCAGAGTGATGATCATTTGTATTTTTAATGAAATAAGAAACCTAATGCGGAGGATTTCCACCATACTGTTCTGGCATGTTGGCCGGTATTGAGGTAGCCAACACGACAGATATATCCGCCATGAAGCTACTTGTCGTTTAGGCTTTCCGCTTCTTGAAGACTTTCAACCCCACCATATCCATTATTGATTCATAAAGTAAACGCGAAAAGTGATAACTCTCTTATTCTCGTGAGCATGTTTGTTGTATCTGCGCCTTTGGTTTATCTTTTATCGTTCTGGCGTGATGACGGGTTTGAAGGGCGCGAAAACGACAACCCGCCATAACGACAAATATATGCGCCGATACGAAACAATTCAGACATGTGTCGTTCTTTCGTGATGGCGGTTGGTGCTGAAGGGCGTCAAAACAACAACAATCCAATTGGAAAGAACGAAAATTATTATAATTGCTGCATCGGTGCCCTGTTTCGTGCGGGCGTGTCCATATGTTGGCGTCCTTTAAACCCGCTAATACGAAAAACATGAATTGGTCTTTTGGCAAGTATTTGCCGTTCTAGCGGGTTGTCGTTTTGGCTAACTATAAACCCACCAAGATGCCAACACTGGGTCGCCACATCCACAGTAAGTATACTTGATAACAACGTTGTATATTCAAAGATATCAAATGAAATATATAAAAAAACATTAATGCACTTCACGGTAATAAGGTAAGGCATGCGGTATTTATAAATAATGTATATTTTTATACTGTTTGCTTGATTTTTAATAAAAGCTTACAAGGTTTGCAATGTTGATGAAATCGCTTTTTACGAAGGCTTCTAGTGCATATAAAAATACCATAATGCGGACGTAGATATTAGTGAAAAACACTCTTTGTGTCAAGCATTTCGTATTGTACAGCAAGAAGTTCACAGTGATATCAAATGCATGCTACCTATCTGAAAGACTTGACATAAAAGAGAGAATTACATACCTTAGAGCATGCGTCGTATCGTGTGGTGGCTCGATCATTTGAAAAAAAAAACCTGGTCGATCTGTTCAAAGTAAAAGAAAGCGTAATATTGTTAAAAACAATTCTTTGCTGCATTATATACTAGTACGCGAAAACTACTGTAACGTTAATGTTTAAATCCTCACTATTAATATTTTCGTAAACATATCCAATTATCAGATAAAATACTTACATTTTACTCATAATAAACTCATCAGTCTCATAATATCACATAACACTGATTATAACCATATGAATCTATACTTTTTTCATTTTAATTTCCAATGCGCTATATGTGTGCGCGTGTTTTAATCGGTCATGGCTTATGGAGTAATAACAATACTTCGGACAGAAAACGAAAACTTAACTTTGCAAGGGAATAATAGCAATTAATTTAATTGAGTTTTTACTGTTGAAAAATGTACGTCTATCACATCAGTCTTAAATAAAATACGCTTAAAGGGGCCTTTTCACAGATTTTGGCATGTATTGAGGTTTGTCATAAAATGCTTTATATTGATAAATGTTCACATTAGATCTAAACAGCTCCAGTAAAAAAAACAACAAGAATAAACTCAAACAAGGAAAAACAAACATCAACTGGGCTCGAACCACTGACCCCTGGAGTAAAATTCCATCGCTTAGACCACTCGGCCATCCGTGCTCAGAGTCATACAATGAGTTATGAATTTTATACTTTATATAATAATGGTTATTCGCTCAAGAACAAACTGCCTTATTCAACGCAAACGCTATTTTCCTAAGAGATCGCCGAAACCCAAACCCCAATGGTATAACCCATCCTACCCAGTCTACTGTAACACATAGACTCGTCCACTAAGTACAAAACCACTGCCCGTGCAAATTGGCGGTCTTTTACCTGCTCGTCGCGTATCAGGGTATGTCGCTCTATGGTTTTCACAAGTTAACATTTACCATCCACCCTCCCACTTATTTTATTATTGTAACACGATGCTTGCCAGATTTTTGCTATATTGTCGCAAAATTTAGTACTTCGATGGTAGCAATCAAAGTTAAACCTTGCACAAATTATCTTAACTAAATTTTAATTTAGTCAAGAACCTGTGGTCTTATTTACGGATGCTGCCACCAGTCCATTTGGAAAATTTCCATGTAACTTGTACACTAGCCGAGCTAGTAGAAATTGAATAAGTCATTTGTTTCTACAACTACAGTTTATTTACATTATAAACACACCTTTTATTTCAGCATTTTTCAACCAAAGTCAAACATTAGACATTTAAAATATATATACCACGTCGGTTAGCTCCCGTATACGCATGCCCCCCTGAGTATATAAACCTGAAGTTATATTGAAGGCTCGGTCTATTTGGATCTAAATTATTTCTTTGGCGAATACCCGGGAAGCCGGGGTAAATTTGACCTACTTTGGCTCTAAATTAATCTTTCTCCCCTGAAAGGTCACAGGGGCAGGTCGGGCTACTATAACCTCGTGAAGAGGCCAGTAGGACCTGTAAATAAACTCTGAAATACACACATGAAGGGGGGATGGTTTTGGAAAGGATGTTTTTGTTGTTTTTGGAGCTTTACATAATATATTGTAATCTACCTGAAGAACAGAACAGAACAGATATTTTATTTTATTTGTACATAGTACATCATCATATACACATATTATTATATGATAATTTATAGCATCACGTATATCAGTATAATATATAAACACGAATTAATGGACATTTCAATATAACATAACACAGCATGTAAAGATGATTATCAGTTTTCGTTAACATTTGTAATTTCGTTTCTAATTTCCAAGCTTTCTTTAATATATTTTGCAAGCTTAATCAAAACAGATTTGTTTTCAGTTTTCAATAGCTCAATAAATTTGAACATTGATGGTCGTACATAATAATGTTTCTTAATATATTTCTTACGTATATTGCTAAAACAAGGACAAATAAGAGTGAAATGGTACTCGTCTTCAATATCGACGGAGTTACAACATTGACAGTATCGCTCATTTCTTGGTATTCTATTCTATCACCTTAGATGCATGCGCATGTTTTATGTGGTAAAATATTGATACCAGTATTAATGAATAATATCTCAATAAGTGAAAATAATCATTATTGCTATAAAACATTTTAGATGCAAAATAGTAAAAGAATCACTAATAAAGAGGCAAATGTATGATTGTTTTAAACTGCAGCACTATTCCAGTGTTGTCGAGAATTACGAGCTCCATTAGAAACCCACATCGTCACGGCTGGGACTTAACATCGTACGGAACACCGTCAGTCTGTCAAATAGTCTTCTTAGTTCGGCCCCCGACGACAGGTTCCTGCGAAATTGACTGTACCAGTGTTAGAGAATTTTCAGTTCTGTGCGTTAAGGAGTACAGCACAGAACGTATGTCTTTACATAACGCACCGCACAAAACAGGTACATGTGCGGTTCGTACATGCGTATGGTTGTCACGTGAGTGATGGTCACACAGACGGACATAGGCGGGAACGGCACGGGGTTTTCGTTGTTTGGTCAGTTCTACGCTAGACTTTGATCAGTTAACTTTTACTTTTTGAAATTCGAACCACATTTATAAATTGGTTAAAATGACCAGTTATGTTTGAGTTACACAATGTCCACAGCAACATGTTTATATTTGTTGTTTTCGGGTACAGTTTTCCAGAGTTATTTTACATTGAGTGAAGTTTTATCTCTGGTTTTTACTCTGGCCTTGAAAACACCATTTAAGGATAAAGAATAGAAGTGTTGTATACAAATTAAAGTTGTACTGTCATGTTTTTCTTCGATTATACTTGATTGTTAAATATTATGATACGTAATATCCTTGTATGTATGTTGTCAAAAACTGATCGCAAGTCTTGCCCAATGCAAAACGATTTGTGTTTTGAGCTTAGTTGTGTGAAGACCAAATTAGTGTATTCATCGGCATAGGGTCCACGAGCACACTTCCCGCTTGTCACGGGGGATAGACATTATGTACTTAAATTTCCCGCCGTTCTCGGGGGAACCTGTATAATACAAATGATCCCAGCCTTGACATTATTATGCCAAACCTTTAAGATAATAAATTGCGTAGTTAAACTGTGTGGCGTTTGTCGTTGAATAAGCCATCCCCGTAGTATCACAAAATATAACAACAACAGAACTCTCCAAATTATTCAATCGTTTCTCGTTGCAACGCTTTATAATTTTCAGGTTTTTAAATCGTCAAAAGATGCATATTATGGGTATTTTAGAGCATGGTGAATTTTCAGAATTACTGTTTCCTCACAAATATCATAACTACAACGAAAACTTGCGAGTCTGGAACATTTGTTTTAATTTTGTCAATTTACCTAAACGTGAAAAGGCCCCTTTAAGATACAATTACTAGTAGGCCCTCTCGTGTGTTCACATTGCGCGATAATTCAGTGTTCATTGTTCGGAATATATACGGTTTTATGGTCCTACATAAGTATTAAACAAAGAAAAGTAGCACAACCACCCTGTGAGAACTCTGTTTGACAGGTTTATCATAATAACAATTTAATATCGTGATGAGCTTTTCTAAAACACGGAATGAATGTCGACGTGTCAATACATAAAACAACGATTTCGTTCTCATTTTTATTATAATCATTTTTATAATAATAATGATCAACTGAAATGACATAAATGTACACCTGTTTGTGATACCGACGGACAATGTGAATAGTTGAAAACCTTAATTTATTGTTTTATTTCCATATAAAATCAGCCATTTTTTTGGAACACTATTGTCAAAAAATTGTAAGATATATCACATGAAAATAGTTCATCCCTCCATGATACACAATTATTTGCAACTGGAAGGGCAAACATGAATTTTATTCCGTTGCATATGATTTGTTGTACCCAAATTAACAACAAGTCATTGCTTTAACTGCACGTGTCTTATTTGAATCTCAGGCTTGATTCTGCACAGCTAACCTAAAATAGATAGGTTCCCAGAGGGGCCTTTTTGCAGCTGTGAGAAATAAAACTTATGCGCGCACCTGTATTTTCATATGTGAGAGGGTCAACCGAATTAGTTGTTCTTGGTTTGTGATTTAACAGTGTTTATTGAGTTTTAAAACACCAAGGTAGAAAATTTATTCGCACAGTTGAGGGACTTGCGTTAAGTTTGACAACCTATGGGTCAAATGAAGTAGGGATCCGGTATCAGGATAAGATTTGTTTAGAGCTTTTTCATTTGAGTGTTCTTCAAACTTGGTATGTCACTCTCAGAAACGTTACACAAGACGGAAAAGGTAAATTATTTTATGTTATAAACAATGATTTAAACGTATACAAGTATCTTAAAATGCGTCATTAAAATTTCATCCTCAACCACCATCATCTCATCAACTAAGAATTTCAACAGTAAAAGAGAGAGCAATTGAGTCGTGTTCTGAGAACACTGGGCATTATGCATAAGCGTAAAGTGTCGTCCCAGATTAGCCTGTGTGGTCCGCACAGGCTAATCAGGGACAACACTTTCCGCCTAAACTTGATTTTCGGTAAGGAGGGACTTCCTTGAAACTAAAAATACAATAAAAGCGGAAAGTGTAGTCCCTGATTAGCCTGTGCGGACTGCACAGGTTAATCTGGGACGAAACTTTACGCACATGCATTAACCCCAGTTTTCTCAGAACGCGACGCAATTTCTATACAACGCATTTCAAAACATGGCGACAATTTGGTCAAACGTAGACCAATGACGGTCAATGATTTTCATATTCTCACATTGTAAGTGGCGATGATTGGCGGCGATTGTTGATGAATATCTATATTACATAAATTTCGCTCGTCGTTGATTTCCGAATGCACTCTCACATACAACCGCGAGATTGTATGCAATTAGTTAGTATTTATCAATCAGCAAATGAGAACATGTGCGATTTAAAGATCAAAACTCGTTAAACGAGTAATTTTATCGTTCTTACGAAAAGGAAAGGGCAATCTTCTAAAGTATACGCATTACTGATGTGCCAGTCCCCACATAGGCGTGAAAATAAAATGGTTGTACATCATCAACGTGTTATAAGAACAAGACGACCACCTATAGAATATTATTATTTACAATTGGAAACAGCTTTCATTTCATCGGCAAAAGGTATGAAGCTATTCTTTGTATAATGTCTTAATTTTCCATATACTTGGCAAATTGGAAAGCACCGACTGCCATAACAAACGATAGAAAACACAGGATTACAAATGTACTTTAGTTTCATACAAAAGCGAAATCATTCTTCTTGTATTTAAATACTAGGATTACAAAAAAAATAGTTAACCCATTTATTCCTACCGTCTAGAAAAAAATGCCTTGGAGCATAAGAACCTGAACTACATGAGTTTATAATTAATGCTTCAAACGCATAATCCCGTCTAGGTGTGGAATAATAATTGATTGTCTTATATTCTGATAAATGAACAAGATGACTGACTGTATTACTATACTTTAATATCAGAAGTGCATTTCGTCAAACTGACGAAAATGCGTGCAAAGTACAGTCCGCAGTCAAATTACTGTAGTCAATAAAGACGACGTTTATATAATAAACTTTATATTCTGTTTTACACTTTATATTCACTTAAATAGGATTATCTAAAACATTTCACATCAAAGGGGCCCGCCGGCGTATTTTAGTGGCAATTCCTTTATTTTCTTCAAGAAATAATAGCAAAATACTTCAATCGGATATGGATGAACGCCGCGACCTACAAAGACATTTTATTTCGCCACTTTGGCAATTATCGCTATTACAAAACGATTACAAAATTTACCGGTAGTACATGTCGAACCGACTTTGATGATACAGTTATTAATGTGTATTAACGGTGTAAAAATTTGATGTCCACGGTGATATGCAATAATTATTCGAAAATTAGGAGGTCGCAACGCTGTTGATAAGGGCCCGAGGGTGTCAGAACCAACTGCTCTTACTGCCAAAAATTTGTCAGAATGCGGCTAAACAATATTGCAACAAGGGTGATAAAAATCGACAACAATAAAACAACCACTTTTCTTCGGTTATCCGTCAATCTGATATCTGATCTGTGTCCGATAAGTGCTTTCTAAAGATTTATGCGAGCGTTCAATGCGCATGATCTCTCGACGGGCGCGTGCCGCCATCGACAAATCAGAATTAAGCAATCGGATAATTATTGACCAATCAAAACGCTCGTAGGGAATGGGCAGGATTTTCTTGAACTATGTTGCGGAATCCAACTGTCTTGTCATTGTTATATATCATAATCTGTTTTACAAAATATTTTTCTTCGAATTGAAATTTGCTAGATTGACTTCTACAAGACTGTGGATTAATGTTGCTGTTGTTGTTGTTGTTTATGTTTAAAGGAAGGAATATCACCAATTTATTAATGTCTTTTTATCAATATAAGAATATTAAAAGTAAGATAATTGTAAGATTAAATCTTGTTTTAATCAATAAAAGTGAAATATTTATTTGAACGCACCAAGCAAAGAATTACAGTCAAAATCATGTCGTGCAAACGTGTACACTAATAACGCTACGACTAAATGCAATAACCATTTAGTCCAAAATATAAGACCCTTTCAACCTCGTGCCGACACGCGCACGTGCGCAGCTGAGATGCTGCTCAGCATGGAGTGCACGGAAGAGAGTTTCAAGTCCAGCTCCTCACCGCCTCTGGACATGTTCAACATAGCCTCCCCACCAAGGGGCCTTCCGTTCGCTATGATGAAAGTAAGTATCTATTTTGAACATTTATTGTAATTTCTTCTTCATTTCCTTCATGTTCGTTTCATTCTTGTTAGTGTTCTTCATTTATTATTATTATTATTATTATTATTATTATTATTATTATTATTATTATTATTATTATTATCATTATCATTATTATTATTATTATTATTATTATTATTATTATTATTATTATTATTATTATTATTATTATTATTATTATTATTATTGTTATTATTATTATTATTATTATTATTATTTATTATTATTATTATTAAAGCAATATTTGGCATTAAATTTTATTAAATGTTTCATTTTATTACTCTGTTCATTTTATTATTTCATTTTCAATAAACCGAGCAATGTTAAGGATAATTACATCGAAATACAACAACAGCTGTTTATCAATTTGTCCGTGTGTATGACCTCGTAAA
>NC_068361.1:75044255-75106755 GCF_020536995.1 Dreissena polymorpha | reverse complement strand
TTCGCTCGAAACATCTCGTGCAAGATGAAACCGCTTCCGGCGGTTTAATGAAATTCTAGTCGTGTTACATTTTATATGATTTAGATAGCGATTCGAACACGGGCGCTAGAGCCGATGTCATTAGGTTTTTAGTCTGTCAAAACGGCGGCAAATCAGAGAGGCAAAATCAAACTCCAATGCTTTACCCTCTCGTCGTCTAACATGCTATTCAAGTCAAGTGGCCTCTATTTGCATCTTATTCAAGCCGACAAAATCTAATTTGCCGCGAAGTTGTTGTTGAAACGTGGTGTGCAAGCTCAAGTGGGTCTGTCGGTCACGGAACAGTTCTAAGAAAACTATCACAGCTTATGGAATCATGTTAAACGTCGAAAATTGCTGCAAAAATTAGTTTGACAGAAAAGATTTTTTTATTGCTTTTCTATTTCTATTGAAAATATTATACGACAACGTGTTAACCAAAACTAACTTGTTTTGTACGCGCTATTAGGATACAATATTAAACAAATCTTCACAATAATGTTCATAGGCATGTCGATGCAATCTTTTAACCCATTTATGCCTAGTGGACTCTCCCATCCTTCAAATTTGGATGAATTTATTTCCAAAATTAGGGATGTCTAGTATATTTATTTCTTTATTTAGAATATTTCTTACAGAAATTCCTTTAAGCAAACAGCGCAGACCCTGATTAGACGCCGCCGCGTCTCAACTGGGTCTACGCTGTTTGCCAAGGCCTTTTTTCTAGACGCTAGGCATAAAGGGGTTAATTGAGCCCACTATTTTAACATGCACTACTATTTTAATTATTAAAAACGCATTTTTAAATTTATGTTTGTGCAAATATTTTACATTATTATATAAAGTCTATTTTGGTCCTTTTTGTCATATTGCCCTTTTCGTTCCCTTCATTTTGTCTTCAAGTCATTATTAATATTATTCTGTTTCATGACATACTAGTATTCAAATCTCTCAGATATATAAGCATTTGACAATTAATGTTAAATGCAAATAATCTATACATGCGTTAATAAATATTTTCGTTATTTTTGCTTTTGCTATTTCGATGTTTTCGTTCCCTTTGTTTCGTCTGCTAGTCCGTCTTTGTAATTAAGTATTATAATATATTATTTTAAACAATTCATATAGCAAGGTTTTTAAAACAATCTATATAGCAGATATTTTATTTTATTTCAGGCTCATACATTTACATCTATAACATAGTATATACAAGATATAAAAACACGTATATAGCAACATCTGTAAATGACCATTCAAATTTGAATTATAAGAGACTATAAAAAACAATCTAATATAATACAATGAACACATTTATGTCAAAACATAGTACATGTACCGGTATTCCGTGAATGAGTATTTGAGTGTGATTGTGTAAATAAAATAAGAGTGGTATGTGTGGGACTAAGGCAAGATCCTACCTTTACCTTTTTTAATCTCCGCTCTGTGAAATTTAAGCACGTGTCAAGCACGGGTAACCACGCCCCCGTATGCTCACCAGCACCAATCGGACTGTCAATCTCAACGCGCAATTCCCCAAATCCCTTGACAGTTTCATGATCGATAAATCGATCCCTGCCACGCGCCCGTAACGTCAAGTGCCGCAAAGAGTTAGCGTTCTTTATTCGCCATCGCCAGATGGCGTTACAAAGATCTACCCGGTAGGGGGCGTGCGCTAATGAACGGGATCAAATATTGGGATCGGGAACGTGTTTTCTCAAATTGGTCAATTTTATTATTCCCCTGATTGCTCGGGTAAATGGCACCGAAGGAAAACAGAGACTGGCACAAAAGCATCCGCAACTCCCGAAGGTGTCCGAATATCGGGTGTGATCGCAACTGACGGTATGTTTTTCGGACATCAAAAGGGATGCTTCGCAAGTTCTTTCAGCAGCGCAGCAAAAGAATTGCGCAAAGTTAAATGTAATGAATGCCTTAACTACGATTTTTTTTTCTGAAGTTCATACAAAAAGCCGTAGTTAGGTGATATTGCATTAACTCAGTCGTTGTCCTACTTCTCCCCATTATCCTATTTCTTATTTTTCTTCCTCGTGCCTATTCACCATAAGTTGCAACACCAACGGTGCCTATACCACGTGACTTTTTTCGGATCTGTGTTGGGAGAATAGAGCGCGACAAAGTTAACATTTTAAAGGATCTCTTTTTAAATATTTCATCATTTTTTAATGGGATAAAGTGGAGAGCCCGCTCATTCGTGAGATTTTTCTATAGTTATCACGATCTTTTTCAGCAAATAAGTATTTTTTCAGTTAAGTGCAACCGCGCGTTTGTAATATGAAGTCCCCACACTGATCGGACATTTTTCTAACCGTTTAAACGCGCGGTTGCTCTTTACTGAAAAAATACTTATTTGTTTAAAAAGATCATGATACCTATAGAAAACTCCTACGAATGAGCGGGCTCATTTAAAGGGATTTTTTAACGTTTTGGTTTATTGACAACATTTAAAAAATGTTTCAGATTCGCAAATTTTCGTTGTGATTTTGATATGTGTGAGGAAACAGTAATACTGAACATTTACCATGCTCTAAAATATCCACTATAATGCATTTTTCGGCGAATTAGAAAGCAGAAAATTATAAAGCGTTGCAACGCGAAACGATTTAATAATTTGGAAAGTTTTGTTATTGTCGTTAAGTTGTGTGACACTACGAGGATTGCTTATATAAAGCATAAAATACAACAAACTAATTATGAGCACGGATTGCCGAGTGGTCTAAGTGATAGACTTTTATTTTACTCTGATTCTATTTTACCAAACATTGATGCCTCTATAGTTGATTCTGAGTAATATGACCTTCCTCAAAACATATATAGCACTGATAAAGCAACTTACCGTTGACGTGATAACAACATATCAGGCAACATTATATCAGGTAGGTATTAATGTACATGTAGTGGTATGATAAAACGTTCTCTTTTGCAGACGGATGACGACGTCTGCTACGGTTGTGGGCTGCACATCGCAGACCGGTTTCTGCTCAAGGTAAACGACCAGTCATGGCACGTGCAGTGTCTGCGCTGCTGCGTGTGTCACGTGGCGCTGGACCGACAGAACACGTGCTTCATGCGCGAGGACAACATCTACTGCAGGCTTGACTATGCCAGGTAGAGGCTGCTCATTTTGTTGAGGCGGTTTGAGAGGGACTGTTTTTGTACCTTTTAAATGGACGTTCTCAAATTATTTACACTCGTAACGTTATTTGTGACGAGTAACCGAATTAAAGTATGCTTCACTTAAAGAAACGATACGCTCAGTGTAAATAATTATAAAATGACAAAAACGGACGCATCACCAAACGATATCGAAACTAATTATTCAAAGTCGTATGGGGAACGAACTTTAAGTAGATCGTGATTTCCCAATAAAAACACATTATATGGGATAGTTTGATTCAAAATTAAGTGTTTAAGGTCAAGCATAAACTAAATTTTGAAGTTTTTTTATTTTTGAAATTGGTATTTTCGTTTTGCATTCATGATAAATGAACGGATAACATTTTATTCTGTTAAAAAGTTTCAATAAAATTTGACGGAATTAAATTTCCTCGAGCACACGCCTTTTTTCGAACGTGAAATGTCAAGCAATTACATCGGAATTGTGTACTTTGTACAGACTCATTCTTGCTGCTAGAGAAGTTCCGAATGAATATTTAACCGTATCAAAATTACGGAAATTTAGTTACGTCCTTCCGACTTTGCCCCGAAATTAGCCCCAATTTACCCACCTAATCAACCCATTGAACTCCTGGCTTGTTAGTCAAACAGACGACGAAAAATCAATTCCAGAAATCCTCTGTCAATGCAGACGGCATGTAATCTGCGTCCCGCGAGATATTTCTACGTCGTGGAAGTCGCAAATACATCATTATTTCCTGTCCATTGAAAAAATGGCTCTTTGTATTGTTTTTTTCCTAAAGATCTAAACTTGTACAGGATTTTGGAACAAATTCAGTCTGACTATACATAATGTATATGACTATAATACAAACAAAATAGAATGTGTGTTCACCAATACCGAGATAACATGTTTTTTAGGAAAAAACATCATACATTTAATACGAAACATGTCCCCAATCTTCCCGCCGGCATTTGATTTCTTAATAGAATACGAAAAGTTTTACTTATAGTTACGACATTTAATGGTATAATGTAAAATGCAAAAATATTTTTAAAGGAGTCTATAAGCCATATATGTTATTGTAATGTAATTACACATAATTATAGCGAGAAATAGTATATAAAATTCATATTTTCGAATCGCCGAAACACTTCGTTTCCATTTTCAGAGAGTTCGGTGCAAAATGTGCGAAATGCTTCCGGTCCATCCAGCCGACGGACTGGGTGCGCCGCGCACGCGAGCACGTGTATCACCTCGCATGCTTTGCGTGCGACACGTGCAAGCGGCAACTGTCGACGGGCGAGGAGTTTGCGTTGCACGGTAGCAAGGTTCTGTGCAAACCTCACTACTTGGACGTGCTGGAAGGCGGGCCACATAAGGGTACGGCATAGTCATCATTGTTATCATTATCACCCCTACCAAGTCATCATCACCATCATCACCATCATCATCATCATCATCATCATCATCATCATCATCATCATCATCATCATCATCATCATCATCATCATCATCATCATCATCATCATCAGCAGCAGCAGCAGCAGCAGCAACAGCATTAGCAGCATCTTTAACGCGTATATAGAACACTGTAGTTTATGTTCATATAGAGCCGTATTTCTTAATACAAAGGCGTAGGTTTTTAATTAGGGGAAATAAGAACATGCTAAGGGCAAATTACCGTAAAGAATATTCGCAACTTTGTAAAGTTATGTATATAAAGATGCGGACTTGTTTTAAATCAGAATTAAACGAAGCAATTTATCATGATTCTACATTCGATAAAAATTGAAGAATTCTACATTCTGATGAAAAGAACATATTAACAGTTAATGGAACTAAATAGATTCGTTTATTTAAAAACAATCACTCGGTGTTTATATGACTTGTAACTATGGCAAACGGAAAATTAGAATTAAGTCTGAAAATCTGTATTGTATAAATGTTTTTCACATTAAAAACCACAAAACGCTATAATAATTAGTGGGCATTAATCAACACAAGCCATTCTTTACGCATCGCTTTCCCCCAAACCAGACGAAAACATGCTATCAAACATTTCGCGTCAAAGGTGAAAAATTTCAAGTAAATGTTGTTCAACAGCGCTTCAGTTCAATGGATTTTATATCACATTTATGCAATTATTATCTGCGGCCATGTTTAATTACCTCTGCTATCAACCAATCAAATGGTCGTTTGTCATTTAGCCCGGTATTATCAATATGGCTGCCGTGAAAACAGACAGCGTTTGGCAGTAATTCTAACCTCAAGGGTATTGCGGGATTTTTGTTTCAATAAAATTAAAATAAACGCAGCATTTTAAAATTTACACGCCCATCTTGAAATTCACAACCGCAGTCTGGCATGTTCTTTGAACATTTACTGCTTCTCTGCGTAACCGCGGTATTTATTCACGGATGAAATTTTTCAAGCAGCAGAAAGACTATGAAATAAATTGCTCTTTAAATTGTTTATGCATTGAATACCGGTAATTGAAGTCCGTTATACAAAGCCGCGAGGAATGCAATCATTGATTTTAAAGACATTCCTTCCATTCGGGTACCATGTTTATTTGATGCAACAGTTTTTCAACAAAAATATTCATTTAAATTAACATAATTATTTTACTTATTTTTCTGCAATTTGATTATTTATTTGTTGCCTGCTTTCAGATTCCGATGCGTCACAGAAAACCAAAACCAAACGAGTGCGGACAACGTTCACAGAAGAACAGATTCAGGTTCGTAAAGGAGTCATTTTAAAAACGTGCGTCATTAATAAATGTATTGCACATTATTTCCAAATTAAAACTGACATACTTTTGCTCAATTCTGACCAATCAACTGGTCCACGTACCATTCAAAAGTTAGACGGACTGACCTACACCAATAATAATAAGATATAACAATCAGTTTCTTCTCCTTCCAATGGGAACCCTCTGATTCGTCGCCCACCATGATCTTTCTTTAAATCCCATCACAATAATGAAATGCAAGGCAGTCCAAGAGACAACTATATACCCCAACCTTGAAGTGATGACCTTGAGTTTGAGGCAGCGTGATTGACTCATGACTTCCTGACATGTTCTTAATAAAATTGTGGTCAAGTTTGTGGAAATGATTCAAAAGGTATAGGAGCTATCAAGAGAATTATGACCATTACCTTGAACCGGCATGACCGACCCCAGCCTTCCGCACGCCGTTTCAATGACCTTTACATTCTGGCCAAGTTTGTAAAAATTCATTCAAACAGTATGTGTGATTTGAAGCTGACACCAAAATAGAGGCTTAAACTTTTGACCTTTATTTATGACATTGACCTTGTAGCGGCGTGACTAACTCGTGTCTAATTCACATCGCCTCGATTATCTTAACATTGTAACCAAGTTCCATTTAAATCCTTTTAAGTGTTTAGGAGATATGGATCGGACAAGAAAATAGTGGATCAAACTTTTGACCTTGAAGTATTATGTTGACCTTCAGCCGGCGTGACTGTCTCATGCCTTCTGCAAATCCTCTAAATTAATTTGACATTTAAGTAAAGAGTCAAAAATCTTTCAAAAGATACAAAACTAGAGGCTCAAACATTTGACCTTGAAGGTGACCTCGACCATAAGACAGAATGTAACACTCAAGCCTTCTGCATGTCGCCTCCATGACCTGAACCTTTTAGCCAAGTTTCATGAAAAGCCCTCAAAGTGTATACTACATGTGTGTATATAGGCGTAAATTAAGTAAAAAACAAACAGCATTTGCGAAGTGGGACTGACAGTCTGTATTCACACATGTTTATGTAAACATACAAAACAAATGTTTTGTCTTCAGGTTTTGCAAGCCAACTTCCAGCTGGACTCAAACCCGGATGGTCAGGACCTGGAGCGAATCGCGCAGATCACGGGCCTGAGCAAGCGCGTGACACAGGTCTGGTTCCAGAACTCTCGTGCGCGCCAGAAGAAACAACAACAACAACACACCGGAAATCACTCCAGTCCGGGCTCTCTGACGTCACAAAAGATGGAGATGGATGGTAAGTGCGGCTTGGCATTAATTCGTAAAATGGAATAACCCAATGCAGATCTTAGCTTGGTGTTCATGTCTACATGGGACACTTTGGTAATTTGGTATCTTAATAAAACGTCTACGTTATTATATTAACTTTGTAGAAATTAAACGAAAATTAATAGAAATTTACATTTGTAAAATAATGTTAAATATGATTGTGGAAATTTAAGAAGATGAATGTGTTTAATCAGTGTATGATTAGCCTTTTTTTCTAAATAATTAACAATCATTGTCTATTTTTTTACAGCTGATTGTCACTGGGGAAACACGTCAGACAGCCAGGATAGCAACAACATCTCTTTCTCCGATTGAGCATGCGCAGTGGATCTTATCCATAATTGGCATGCGCAGTGATCATGCGCACATCACACTCCAGGGATATAAAATATACACCACGTGGTACTCGCCAGAATGAAAGATATTCCAGCATATGCAGGCCATAAACGTCATGGAAGAATATTCAAACATTCACAGAATTGCTTTATATGCCTGTTTGCAGATATTGGCCCATTATTCGACGGTTATACGTTACACATCATTCAAGAATAATTCGCAAATGCAATACAACGCATTATAAATGCGTATGTACTAACGCATATCTCATAGTATTAAACACGAATCAATCGATACCATTGGAATTCAATCATCGCATTGTGCAATATTTGTGGACAATTACCTCTCTTTTTGAGGAAAGTGACGTAATCGCCAGCGAGACTTCTGCGACGTCATTTAAAGACGTCAATTATGAAAAAGTGACTTAAATTCATTCATTGTACGACATATTTTGTGCGAATGACTAAAAACGTCATTTAAGACGTTAACTCGCTAAGTGACTAAAATGGCGTCATTTCTCTCGTCCTGCAGGGCAAAAGAGACGCTATTCCTTGCGCTACATATGAAAAATGGACTACAAAACACATTTTTTGATGACTTCTGCCGCTTATGACTAGAGTGGCTTAGTTTTGTTTTGTCGCTGATTGCTTAATTACCGTAACAGCGAACATTCGCACATCACACTTCCGGGATATACGATATACATCACGTGGTACTTTCCAGAAGGACAGATATTCCACCATGTGCAGACTTTAAACGGAATGGACTACTAAGCAAAATATTCAACCAGTAACAGGAGTGCAGTACTTGAGAATTTGCTTATATTGGCCCAATAACAGATGGTTATATGTTTAACATGATTCAACAATAATGCGCAAATACAATACTTCGCATTATAAATGCGTTTTTACTAAGGCATAATTCATAGTAAACAAGAATCCATCGATTCCATCAAAATTAAATCGTCATAGCTTGTAATATTCTAGTTTAGTGACCAGAATATCATATTTACGTCATTGTGACGACATCCGCATAGTCCAGGGTGCAGGATCAACGGGGTTCACAGCGGTTTACACACGGGCTGGACATAATGTGAACACACCGTTAAGAACTTTATTTTTGCAAATATCTCAATATTGAAATACATCAGCAAAAATATTTAGTGCAGTCTTTATTTCAGTTAGTGCCTATATCTTTAGATGTAAGAATAAATAATTTTTCAAGCCCGCAATCGGTGTCAAAATTTCACGTTGCTTGCATAACCGTGTACATGAATGCGTTACACATCGAAGTTTTAGCCAAGAACACAAGCTTATTAAGTAAAGAATTCTGACGTATTTCACATTGCCACAAGCAGCATAAAAACTGTCTTTTATGCACTAGTTGAAATTCTTAAGGAAAATTGTTTAAACAATTTATTTGAAGAGAATCAGTACATACCGGTGTGTCAACATCCATTAACATTAAATTGTAAACCCCACAACGTCACGAGATCTTTCAACCCGCAGTCATAACTGTGTGGAAAATTCCATTTCTTTTTTATGAAAGTGACGTCGTCGCAAGGAGACCTTCTGTGACGTTATTTTAAGACTCAAAATATGAAAAAAAAAAGTTAATTAAATGATGTTTTACGGCACATTTTGTTAGAATGCATACAAATACGTCATTAAAGACGTCAAAATCGCCATCGGACTGAACTGGCGTTATTCCTCTCGTCATGTACACCAGCAGAGAATACAAAGTTTCAACTTCAAACGTTACTTATGGCAAAGTAATTACAAAGACATTATTTGTTAGGTTACATATGGCAAAGTAATGACAAAGACGCTATTTCTTAGGTTACATATAGCAAAGTAACCACAAAGACGCTATTTCTTGCGTCACAAATGGCAAAAGGACTAAAAACACAGTTATGTGATTACTTGCGCCACTAATGACTATAGTTGCTTAGTTTTGTTGAGTCGCTCACCTTTTTATTTTACTACCAGTATAATAACGGAATTTCTAGCTTTAAGTGTAACAATTTGATTTTTTTTTAAATCACACAATTTATAATTTGTCAGTAACTATTGCGACGAAATTTTCGTCGCATTAATCTTATTTTCTTACCGAAGACATGTCTTTGGCATTACAATCTCTGGAATCGCTTATTGATGTCGGAGAACACTGACTGAACATAATCACTGCTATCATGCACGCAAATACGTTGCCATGGAAACCACGTGTTGATATGACATTTTTTTGTAATACCGTATAGTTGGCAAGCAGACTATTAAAACATGTGTGGTCGCAACTCAAACTTAGTGTACATACTATAGTGTAGGCTTTAGTAGTGTTCGTACACTGAAACGCTTTTATAAACAGAAACAGAACGGGACAGAAAGGTTATTCATATAACTTGAACATGTCCAGTTCATCGTTATGTATACAAAACTGAACATATAAAAGCAATAAGCACTTGCATAGACGTGCGAAAGTGACCAAAATAGTATATAACATGGTGTTAAAAATGAACTTAGGCAATTATATAACTCCTCGTTTGCATTCAATGCCTCAGTTCTCATTTTAAAAGCATTTTACGATGTATAATGATACGAGCCTCATTACGGAAATATCGGGCTTAATGCATGTGCGTTAAGTACCGTCCAACATAAGCCAGTGCAGTCCGCACACGCAAATCAGTGACGACACGTTCCGCTTTCGGGTATTTTGTATTCAAAGGAAGTACATGTATATTCTAAAAAAACAATCCAGTTTTCGGCGTAAAGATAAACTCGACAGGCTAATCTGAAGCGACACTTTACGCATATTTATTAAGCCCCGTTTTCTCAGAACGCAGCTCATATAAAGAAATATTTAGGCTTATGTTCTTGTATATGTTATGGGGTTTGAAAGGTCTGGGGTTTATTATGTTAATTCATTGATATTCTGCTTAGTTTTTACGATGACTGAATTGCTCATCGATATGTAAACTGACATTATACACTTTGTGGAATTTATCAATGGATAATTGCAACACAACATTTAATGAACTAACTTTGAATATACACTTTTTAAGTGTATATATTTATACGCTGTTTTAGCTAACTTGTTGTCTTTACATTTGTTTGTTTTCCTTGATTGTGAAGAATTATATATTTAACGATCGTTTGATTTTGTTGTTTTAATAAAATGCTATCACTGTACACAACATCTTCTTTATTATTATCGTGACGCCCAAACCAGACCGTGCATAGAGTACAATGTTGGCTTTGACATATTTTTCTACAATAACCAAAACATTCGTCTTTTTAGTTAGTGTTCGTGTGTCGAATGAATAGATATCGTTGCAGGAATTTATCAAAGCGCTGAAGGCACTGAAGTTGTTCGCTGTTGTCGTCCTTGATTAGCTTGTGCGCAATCCACAGGCTAATCAGTGTGCCCATGTTAATTTTATTTGACGAGCATTAAGCCCCGTTTTCCCTGAAAGCAGCCAATATGTACAGATTTCAATGATAAACACTAGACTGGCCAATGTCGTCTTACAAGCTGGTATATACACTCACTGCTAGAGGGTATATTCACTCACTGCTAGAGCAGAATCATTTGTCGTCTGCTGCAGACAGGCAGCGGTAATCGTCCCTAGCAGAGTGAGTTGCGGTTCTTACCGTACTTAAGGCTTCTAAGCACATACTGATTTGCAAGCTCGGTCAGCAGCTGGAGCGTGCGCGTCGCGACCGAGGCTAGAGTCGCCCGCAGAAGATTTCCTCACCTGTACATATTTCCTTATAGAGGGAAACTTCTGCGGGTGGCTCTGCAAATCCAGCTGAGTCCGTCACCCCGGACGTCTTCCACATTGCTGTGATTGCTGTCTTCCCCAAGATGCAGCGGTCTCGTCAACCGCTTTATATCGTCGGGAGTTCGCTGACCCGTACCTGCCAGAGGTCCCGTCTGTAGAGGGACGGGGATAGTGGGACAGCAAAATCACCAGTGTGGAGGAAATACGGGGCGGACCAGGGGTTGCTTTTCCCGGGTGGGGGGAGTCTCAGAGCAGCCCCAAGAACATCGAGGGGTGACTTTATATAGGGGCCCCGGGACGGCGGTACTCAGTGCGCTCAGCGCACTGGGGAAACCGTCTCGGGGATAAGACGACGGCCGGTGTCGACAAGTGGGGCCATAAAGGCGGAGCTGTGTGCTGCAGTCCCTTGGCGGTGCTGCGTTCAGACATGAATTTGTCTTGAGATTGTCTATCTACCAGTGCACATTAAGGTCTCATTGGCCACCGTGCACTGGTCTATTTGGATCTAAATTATATCTTATACCGGAATACCCGGGAAGCCGGTGTAAATTTTGACCTACTTTGGCACAAAATAAATCTTTTCCCCCTGAAAGGTCACAGGGGCAGGTCCATCCTTAATGACTCCGTGAAGGGGCTCGAATTGACCTGTAAATAAACCCTGAACAAAAAACAAACAAACTGATTTTCAAAATATGCTCTGTAAATTTAGCTGGCCGCTAACGCGACCAACTAAAAATGAACCGTTAAACTATATTTAGATTCACATCGTACATGCATGATTTACATGCTGGCGAATTCGACTGTACAGCCTTTTCTATTTCAGAATTAAATATCTGGCTTATTTCGAATTTTTCGACACATGTTCTTCTGACCTTTTATTTTCATTTATATTCAAATATATGTTTGATAAGTTTTTTGCACATTTTATATAAATTAATACATATTTGACAAAATCGTATAATCTCGCTTTGACGGTTCATTTTTAGTTGGTCGCGTTAGCGGCCGACTAAATTTACAGAGCATATTTTGCAAATCAGTACTGTATGTGCTTAGAAGCCTAAGCTACGGTAAGAACCGCAACTCACTCTGCTAGGGACGAATACCGCTGCCTGTCTGCAGCAGATGACACATGATTCTGCTCTAGCAGTTACTGTATATATCAGCTTGTAAGACGACATTGGTCAGTCTAGTGTTTATCGTTGAAATCTGTACATATATAGGCTGCTTTCTGGGAAAATAGGGCTTAATGCACGTCAACTAAGATTAGCATGGGCACACTGATTAGCCTGGGCAATGCGCACAAGCTAATCAAGGACGACAACAGCGAACAACTTCAGTGCCTTCAGCGCTTTGATAAATTCCTGCAACGATATCTATTCATTCGACACACGAACACTAACTAAAAAGACGAATGTTTTGGTTATTGTAGGAAAATATATACGAAAATCGTCGTCACAATCGGCTCGGGGCGCTAGTTTGTCTTTGCTGCATTTTATGAAATTCGTCTTTAATGTATACTTTTTCTTGCCTATTTTTTGCTATTGTAACATATTTTATCAATATACATGTATTACAATTTAACACATGTACAAAATCGTATAATCTCGCTTTAATAAAAGAAGTTCTAGCAAAACAACTGAGAACACAAAGATTTTACACAAGTTTTGCCAGGCACAACACACGTACGAGTATTTACAAACAATAAGTCGCAAACATCGCATAATTTATAGTTTTCGCCCTGATGTCCGATTTTTACCCCGACAGATTATTTAAATAGAGGGCAATATACAGTTATATATGCATACAATTATTAACAATACTTAATACCCCCAATACACCGACTCCGTTCGAAGTAGGTTCTGAAAAATGTTACTTAACGGGCTCGAACTGTGTGAGAACGGAGTGATCGTAGAAGCAACGTGTTACGAACTGTCTTCGAACTTTGTGGACGCATTGAACGGGGTTGAACGGGAGAGGTGTTTCAGAACTTTGAGCCTACTCAAAATTTTCTTCCGATCATCCCGTTCTACAATTAAAGGTAGTAACAACGTACTGGAAACGGAATGGACGTACTAAGAACGGATAGGTCGTATTAAGGTCGAGTTAAGAACGTGCCAGAACGTAGTGCGATCGGACCGAAATTACCTGTACGATGCCACACAGATCGAGTCCGTTTCTGGTCCGTCCAATCCGTTCTCAGACAGACCGATCCCGTTCGCACTACGTCTCAAGTACGATCTTGTTTCGTGAAAATAAATAGAAACTAAAAGATAAGTTTTACAACGTTTGCAACACATTCTACGAGTTCTCAGTACGTTCTTAGTACGTTGTACTCGTTTAAAGGAGTTCGCAGTAGGTTCCAAGTACGTTGTACTCGTTTAATGCAGTTGCTACAACGTTCAAACCGTAAATACAATACGTTCAGACAATGTGCATAAAAAAGGAGTCGTTGTCTCAAAATTCATCATTTGTGATATTAAGTTGAAACATGGACAATCTTGGAGCTCTTAATTTTGTAAATGTTGGTTTCGTGCAATTTATGCTAGAAGCAGAGCAGCAATATACACGTGTACTGTTTTGTTGGGCCGAGAAAGAGGGCGGAGACGACACAGCACTTGTTGGGTGAGACATTTGGCGGAATTATTTCTTGGAGGCATTACAAATGTACGTCTGGACGGCTCAAAGCGTGAATCATAAATGAGAACTGGCAGGAACGTAGTCAGTTTTATAATTGCCGTGCAGGAAATTGCTGCAATTACGTCCTAAACGTACTAAGAACGTAGTAGGACGGAGTGAGAACTGCCTTTGAACGAGTTACCACTGCACAACGAATAAAGAAGAACTGCGTACGAACGTAATCGAACTGGCTGAGGACGGGCTCGGTGTGACTGGAAACGGTATAACAACGGTGACAATGGGGAAATTGACCCGATCTGAACTGGATAAAGACGGACTGGCAACGGAATAGGACGGGATAGGAACGAGCTGCACGTAGCGCGAACTGTGTATGAACGTCATTTAGTCATATTGCAGATTTTTTTCTGACCAAAACTACACGTTCAAGCAAGTTCACGTCCCGTTCTGCATTTTCTTCAAAACGTGGTAGAACTGTCTAAGAACGTGCTTGGTGTATGGGGCCCTTAAGGGAACCAATTGACAACAACATATTGACGATTTCCATAACGATTGTAACCGATTATGCAAGGAATCGAAAAACTCGACAGAGAGGGAATGGCACTCAAATCTATAGTGTCGTTTTTATTTATCAAATCCATTTTATTTGCAAATCGCTTGCCACACTCATCATCAGCATTGCGTTAAATGTGAACAATCCATGTTCACGATATATATTTGCTTTAAACAAGACACTTATATTTGCATTATTTTATATTTCATTTTTATTGTAAATTAAACTGAAATTTAAGGGACTAAATCACAGATTTCGTATGTTTGTAAAAGTACATTTAATAAAATCTCTTACAAAACTTTTTTTATTGAAAAGTTTAATTAATTAGAATTAAATTATAGCGACCGGTAGGTCACGGGATCGATCCCCACTGTGGGAGCGTTCTTTAGACCCCCGTAGACATCAAGTACAGGTTCTAATTCCCTGTAACGGAGTGTTTCATACAGCCTTAGTACAGGTTCTAATTCCCTGTAACGGAGTGTTTCATACAGCCTTAGTACAGGTTCTAATTCCCTGTAACGGAGTGTTTCATACAGCCTTAGTACAGGTTCTAATTCCCTGTAACGGAGTGTTTCATACAGCCTTAGTACAGGTTCTAATTCCCTGTAACGGAGTGTTTCATACAGCCTTAGTACAGGTTCTAATTCCCTGTAACGGAGTGTTTCATACAGCCTTAGTACAGGTTCTAATTCCCTGTAACGGAGTGTTTCATACAGCCTTAGTACAGGTTCTAATTCCCTGTAACGGAGTGTTTCATACAGCCTTAGTGCAGGTTCTAATTCCCTGTAACGGAGTGTTTCATACAGCCTTAGTACAGGTTCTAATTCCCTGTAACGGAGTGTTTCATACAGCCTTAGTACAGGTTCTAATTCCCTGTAACGGAGTGTTTCATACAGCCTTACTACAGGTTCTAATTCCCTGTAACGGAGTGTTTCATACAGCCTTAGTACAGGTTCTAATTCCCTGTAACGGAGTGTTTCATACAGCCTTACTACAGGTTCTAATTCCCTGTAACGGAGTGTTTCATACAGCCTTAGTACAGGTTCTAATTCCCTGTAACGGAGTGTTTCATACAGCCTTACTACAGGTTCTAATTCCCTGTAACGGAGTGTTTCATACAGCCTTAGTACAGGTTCTAATTCCCTGTAACGGAGTGTTTCATACAGCCTTAGTACAGGTTCTAATTCCCTGTAACGGAGTGTTTCATACAGCCTTAGTACAGGTTCTAATTCCCTGTAACGGAGTGTTTCATACAGCCTTACTACAGGTTCTAATTCCCTGTAACGGAGTGTTTCATACAGCCTTAGTACAGGTTCTAATTCCCTGTAACGGAGTGTTTCATACAGCCTTACTACAGGTTCTAATTCCCTGTAACGGAGTGTTTCATACAGCCTTACTACAGGTTCTAATTCCCTGTAACGGAGTGTTTCATACAGCCTTACTACAGGTTCTAATTCCCTGTAACGGAGTGTTTCATACAGCCTTAGTACATGTTCTAATTCCCTGTAACGGAGTGTTTCATACAGCCTTACTACAGGTTCTAATTCCCTGTTACGGAGTGTTTCATACAGCCTTAGTACATGTTCTAATTCCCTGTAACGGAGTGTTTCATACAGCCTTAGTACATGTTATAATTCCCTGTAACGGAGTGTTTCATACAGCCTTAGTACAGGTTCTAATTCCCTGTAACGGAGTGTTTCATACAGCCTTAGTACAGGTTCTAATTCCCTGTAACGGAGTGTTTCATACAGCCTTAGTACAGGTTCTAATTCCCTGTAACGGAGTGTTTCATACAGCCTTACACTTTTGATGCAATAGAGCTACAATAAATATGCTTAGACTGAATTATGATTAAAGGATAGAGATAAAAAATAAATGTGCCTACACTTAGATCCGAACACAGTATCTCTGGAAGCTAAAGCCTACCAATACATCAAACAGGCTTTGCATTTGAATGTTTTTTTAACCGTTTACCACTTAGATACGTATTTTGACGCATTTGTAGTTGCTTAGAAGATTAAATTTAATAAAAGACCGTTTTTGCTAGATTTTAGTTTAAAAGGCGTCATTTCGAATCTTAAGATAATGATGAGCAGCAAACACAATAAAACCTGAACAAACTGCGAGTTACTCGCAGGCTGTTCCAGTTTTATGCTGTTAGCACAAATCCATTTTCACTTCGCTTCTGAGTGGTAAAGGGTTAAATGCTTGAATCACTTCTTTATATTGAACCGAATTTTAAGTGATCATTTACTAGGACCTGTACAATGCTCATGCATGATATTTCGGAAAAAGTTAAACAACATATTTCCAACAGGATACAGTTAACGAAATACATTTAACTAATAGTGCTGATTTCATGAGAATCTTTTGGACATTCATTTTCGCGATAACCCACACAGGTTATATAATATAAAAATGCATTCAATATGCCTTGTACTTTCGCAAAGAAAAAAAATCACTAATAAATCGGATTAAACTATGGATAAAAATGAAATTCCAATTACATTTGCGCGTTCATGCGTTACGCCCACGGGAACAATTATACACACACCACCGGTAAACATTTTTGACGATGCTGCGAAGCAGCTCGTCTAAGGTATCATACCATGAACAAATTATTCACAATGGCGACCTATGTAAAAGACCGAGCCAGTCCGATTGAGATAACTCGATTTTTCTAATCGGCATACCTCGCTGATTATCATTGATAAAGGTGAAGGAAGCTCAGCTGTAAATAGAACAGCATATTCTGGGGAAAAGATTTAATAATAGTTTGAAAACGTTAATTTTAAATCAGTTATATTCAACCCATTATATGTCTAAAGATCAATGAAACAACTATACATTTTCTGTATTGTATCTGACATTTGTCGTGATTATGTAAATAAATTATTTCGAACCTGCCATTTGTAAACGTTATAGCGAGTATGGTATATAAACAGCATAACAGCCATACGATATCTATGAAACTCGCTCTTATGCGTGCTTTCTCATTTTGCATATTTAATAAACTTTTCAAGCAGAAATTACAGAGCCACATCAGTGCACATACTATGCTTGATAATTCATTCTTTTGTTGGATATTGTTTGATGTTTTAAACACATATTAGGTCATATCGCTGTGATTTAGTTAACCTTACCATGTGTTAATGGGCGAACTCACGTATCCAAGTGCTCTTACGACTATGTGCTCATACCTACTTTCGGGAATCATCATGAAATAATGACCGTGCTTAACGAACAAACATGCCTAAGCTTATTGAATTAAAGAAAAAACATTAATCAAAAGAGAAATAGTATGTGAAATCACGTTCGTACACATAACATCATTAACTTAGGAAAGGAAACAACGAAATATAAAGTTTGGTATGATATACATGTGAAATTAAAGAGCATGGTCTAATTAAAGAGCATGTCAAGTTTGTAATAAATCTGCTGAAACGTAACTTTATAACCCACAAATTAATGTTTTACTGTAACAGAACGTTTTTTAAGATAAGTGGTTCAGAAAATACACGTCGAATAACTTTTTAAAGATATTTCTTGTCATAATCGATCGAGAATGTAACCCGCCTCCAAGTTTCGCTGAATCGGTCAAGTTCCCCACGGGTTCTACTTCCCCGTACCCCCAATTTTTTTTTCGTACCCACATTTTTTCGGTCCCAATTTTTATCGTACCCAATTTTTTTTCGTACCCAATTTTTTTTCAAACCCACATTTTTTTCGTACCCATTATTTTTGGCATGATTTTTGTACCCAAAATTTTCGTACCTATTTTTTTCGTACCCAGAAATTTCGTACCCACATTGTGGTGATGTAGATAAACTTATATTGATGCTTTTATATCCATCCTCTTCAAAAGCATCGTCACACCAGTACTGTCAGTACTTTGATTTTACTTGTTAACATTTGTGTTGACCGATGTAATATTCATGGCATAGTTTTATTAAAAAGAATCTTATTTAAAGAACCATTTAAATGTAAAGTTGTTGGTGATGTTGTTCCTTCTGCTGGTACTGCTGTTTTTATTTTTACCTCGAATTGGAAAACATTAAAAGGAGTTTTTGATGATTGTCACCTTCTTTGGTATCATAATCCTAAAATCTGTTTTAATATTCAGTGGCATGATTACTATGCTCTTGCATATGGATCCATCATTCTATGGTGCCATATAATTGGTTGAGAACCATAAGATTAATATTAATAATTGGCACCTCACTTGCGGATTCATGAACATTTAGATAAGATTTGCATCATTTTCATATTAAATTGCATGCCATATTGCCGATAAAATTCGCATAATAACAGGGAATTATTTTTCTGCCTCAACACGTTGATCCTCCATAACAAACCGGAAATTTACTACGTGACAGATTGTACTTACTTGGCATCGACAAATTATAGTACAGAGTCATTCATCCGAACCGAGCGGGTACGAATGAAAATATTCTGCTGGTAAATTAAAGGATCTTGCGCGCAGTCAATGTAAAAGACTATAATTTTGTGAGAACGGATTGACACGACGGTACTTCATATTGATCATATTTTGCACGGGTTATAACAGAGAACGTGATGGTTCTTTTGTGTGAGGAGAATATTAATATCTGCTGTTGTTTTCATCTTTAATAACCGAGATAATATGTTGGTCGAAGTAGTCCATATTTGCTAGGTCAGGGTGCAGAATCAACGGGGTTTTCATGGGTTTACACACGGGCTGGACTAATGTTAACACACCTTTAAGAACTTTATTTTTGCAATGATCTCAAGTTATTGGAATTCATTTGCGAAAATCTTTAGTGCATAAAAGACAGTTTTTCTTGCAGTTTGTAGCGATATCTTAAGGTAAAAGAGTAAATCCTTGAATACGTCTGAAATCGATGACAAAATTTCGCGTTGCGTGAAATATAACCGTACAAATGAATGCAGTGCACATAGAATTTTTGAACAAGAACAGATGCTTCTTTATTAACATAATGATGATGTATTTCGCATTGCTATAAGCAGCATAAAAATCTGTTTTATGCACTAGCTGTAATTCTTAATAAAACATGTTTTAAAAAGTTATTCGAAAACAAAGCACCACTTACCGGTTCCCACAAAGTCACGTTTTCCTGCACCCTGTGGTCCATTTACTACTGCAATGTCTTTATACTGCATATGGTTAAAAATGAACTATGTGACATACAGCGTAAAATACTTAGAAGTGTTCGCGAAATGCATCACAAAAGTGAAGTAATGTGATTAATATTTATCATGCATTAGGGGGGGGGGGGGGAGGGGGGGGGGTGGATACACTAGTTTTGAAAAGAAAAAAATAATATGTGCAATGTTTGTGTTAATGGATAACTGGGTAGATACTCTCTGTATATACATAGATACATCATTGATTTAAACGATTTATTCAAATATGTACCAGTACAAATATTAGTCAGTATCCTGCATGTCCGTATATACAATATTATAAATAGCAGAGGATGTAATTACTGGGTATTCGATGTTAAAAAAAATAATGGATGATTTTTGTTTCAGTTTTGCCTGCCTGTCTGTCTGTCTGTCTGTCTGTCTGTCTGTCTGTCCGTCTGTCTGTCCGTCCGTCCGTCCGTCCGTCCGTCCGTTCGTCAGTCAGTCTGTCCATCTGTCTGTCCTTCTGTCTGTTGTCTGTCTGTCTGTCTGCGTGTCTGTCTGTCTGTCCGTCCGTCCGTCTCTATGTATGTCTGTCAGTATATCTGTCCGTTTTTCTGTCTGTAAGTCTGTCTGTATGTCTATCTTGCTGTCTGTCTGGCTGCTTTTCTGACCAAAGGAATAACATATTCGAATTTGTTTACAACTTTAACAACAATTTTGGCACATCTTATACTGATCTTTGAAATCTTCATTTAAATACGTTGACGACTATTACCTATAAAATGTAAGCTATTTAAGTCGTCTAAATCGATTTAATCCGAGGTTAGTAAACGTTATTTTAATAAGAAACTGAAAATATCGAATTTATGCTTAAATTCAAAATCATAGAACAGAACAGAACAGAACATATAGTTTAGTTGCGACTTATGCATAAAGGTCATCGTAATAATAAAGTGATATAAAATACACGTGCGTCAAAATGACAACACAATTTACTTGTAAATGCATGTTTACAAATATAAGATTTTTGCGAGAGTGAAATGTAAGAGAAGGATCTTTATTTTTAACCAAAGTTAAGTAAATGTTTAAAATCCGTATTTGCGTGAGGACAGAAATGATTTAGTAAGATATTATATACAAAATTTCAATATTGAAAAAAAACATTCTTTCCGAAAGCTATATATATGTTCGGCTCTAAGTGTTAATGCTTTAATACAGAAATAATCTTGAAGTACCGATATAGATTTTCTGGTCTAATTCAATAATTGTAAACATTTAAACATACTTGCTCAACCAGTATACTTTTGTTAACATCAGGTGTAAGTGCATTCCTAAAATTATCATCTTCAATTTCACTCAGTGTACAAAATGGACATATTCTTTCAGTTCTTGTTATGTATTGCTGCCGACCAGTTTTTATCAAGAGAACATGTCTAAGAAAATGAATCTTTAAAAATGGGTTTCAATGCCTTGTAAAGAAATAGTGATGAAATGTCATTTGCATCCGTTCGCCAATTTGAATTTATCTTTTTTATATATATATTGCAAAATATTACAATATAGCTGTTTATATTAATAGATTCTAGATATAGCCACACGTAATTAAAACCTGATCACGGCAAAAGTTTTCGAACGTTTGATACCCATGACATGGAATGAGTGTTTTCACATGCTTCCTTCTACTGGTAAACATCGACATACATACATGGCTATCTACCTAATTCGGCATCCAAAGCATTTGAATGTGTTGAAGCTTTCACATTTAAAAGCCACGAGCAGAATTTTCATTAGACGTGCTCAATATTTTCAGCTTAAGTTAATCCCACAACTCAATTCCATATTTTAAAATTGATGCAACATATGCACCAAACAGATTAAACAACACCATTTTAAATTGTACGTTCAATGATTTCGTAACAGTTAATTAAAACTGTTAACAATTTTAATAGGCTGATTTAGTATAAATCAAGTTATATCCCCGCAATTCTAAAATATGACGTGCTTTTGTCGTGTCTGTATTGATAATTATATTCCAATTCGTCCAATATTCAAGCAAATTGTTCAGGGATGATTGTAATCACATTAGATTTAATATTTGAGCCGTGTTCTGTGAAAATCGGGTATAATGCATCTGCGTAAAGTGTCGTCCGAGATTAGCCTGTGCAGTCAACACATGCTTATCAGGAACTACACCTTCCGCCTGTATGGTATTTTCGTTTACAGAAAGTCTCTTCTTAGCAAAAATCCATTTAAGGCGGTAAGTGTCGTACCTGATTAGCCTTCGCGGACTACACATGCCAACTTGAGACGACACGTTACGCCGCACATGCATTAAGCCCCCTTTTTACAGAGCACGGCTCAATAACAAAATACATGCTGGTCATGTACGTAATTCCGGCCACTTATGGGACTATTTAAGAAAAATCTTTAGTGTTAGGCAACTGGTTGAAACTAAACTTCACATATATAATCCTGGGTTCAAAACTCACCTAGCATGAAAATTTAAATAGAATTAGATCGGTGAATGTTACTTAATGAACAGAAAATGATGACATGTAAACTATCCATTTTCGTAGGTTAAATGTACCTAAAAAATCGGCCACTTTTCAGTTTGATGTGCAGATAAAATTACAAAGCAATATCTTTTGACAAATGTCCTCAATTTCAGAGTATTAATCAATGTTTATACTATAAACATTTTTGACTTGAAATTTATAATAAATGCGAAATTATTATACCAGTGACTCCCCCTACCTATTTTAATAAATATAAACAATGGGAAACTGCTAATTCATTAAAAAATATTTGTTTTTAATGTGATTAATAAATTTTTTCAAACATAGCTAAAAAAGTAAACACATTTTGTTTGAAAAGTTGACTTCAGTGTTGATTATTAGTAAACGCTTATATATAATATTTAAACATGTAATCTAGTAATATTTTTATAAAGGGAGGTAATTCATATATTAAAAATGTATATTTAGGTTCTGATTTGTATGTTTTGAATATAAGTTTTTGTACAATTAATTGTTAAAACTTTAATTAAAGTTTATTAGATAAAATAAAAATAATTTCATCAAAAATATTTGTTTCTTATATGAATATAATTGTTGCAACTAATGATGACATGTAGCGGATGCGTGGTCTAGTGGTAACACACTGGTTTCACAATCCAGAGATCGCTGGTTCGATACCCCGCTGCACCTAACCTACTAACTCGTCTTTCGCATGAGACGTTAAACCGAGGTGCAGTGTACTAGGTGCTATACACCGGGCACTAAAAGACCCAGGGTCACCTCTGGAACGGGGTGTCTCCTGTATCTTGCACTATCCCCCGTAACCAACTAGCACGTCTTTCTGGGGGCGATGGCCATATGGGAGACAATCCCGGTGCACTCGATAAAAAACAAAAACAACAACAACTAATGATGACATCACTTACCCCATGAGCCAAATATTTCCTATTACGTTTGTGACATTTTAACACAAAAGTTTACAGTGATATGTTTCATACATTTGCAAAATATTGAGAGTGGGGATGGTTTTCATGTTGATTTTTCTAAATAAAAACAAAATATGTGCGTTAAGATCATGAAAATGATTTTACACAGGTGGCCGATTTTTTACGTACAGGCCGGAATTACGTACATGACCAGTAGAGGATATTTGTTTGATTCGGTGGATTATCGATTTTAATTCACGAGTGATCATAGAATATCACGAGTGGCGCAGCCACGAGTGAAAACATATTTTTTCTATGATCACGAGTGAATTTAAATCGATATTCCACTGAAACCAACACATTTCCTTTTTATTGTATGCTTTTTGTCACCGTTTATATGCATTGTAAAAGAGTTTAACTAAAGAATTTCGCTGGGATAATGACGTCATTTCGTCAATAAAATGACGTCATTTCACAGTAAACAGTGAAAATTATCGACACTTTTTTCACTGATAATTTTCACTGTTTGAAACAGTGAAATTATCAGTTTTAATTCACTGATATTTCTCTATAAACCACCGGAAAGCATAAAATAAATGCTGCACACTTGTTTCACCCTAAAGTTCTTTCGAGATACTAATTCATGTGCGACATGGGTTCGAGAGCCTTCTCTCATACATTATGTAGCAAAATACAGTTTCCACAGTGTCTAGAATTGTATTATGTTCCATCTTTTGTTTTACGTCGTAATGAAAATATGAACATATACAGGTATTCAAACAACCCTGCATATTTTCAGGACCAACTTTAAAAAAATGCATTTCCGCAGCAAATCAAGTTATTCAAACTTTGCTACAAATAAGCAGCTTATCATTGTAACTTAAGTACATGTTTGTCAGTAATTAAGCTTGTTGCACAAATATTTATTTTTTCGATTTCCTTAAACTCCATGACACAAATTTATCACTCAAATCGAACGTGCATTATCATCGATTTCACATTTCTGGGAAATATCATCATTCTTCACATGTCTCAGTCTCGAAATTCACATTATATGTGAATTTGTGTAAATTTCTTGACAAATCCATGTTTTGATATGCTAGTAATACAACCATACCTTTTGACAAACATATAAGTGCAATATTTGAAGAAAGGTGAAGTTGTTTTCTTTTCTATGTCTTAGAAAATAATCTGACTTTTCGTCAGTCAATTGTTCGATTTGTACGATCACCTTATTATGCATGCCCGAGAAGAAAGATGTTCGTGACATATAAAGAATTTCCATTGCCTAACAGTTCCTCAGTACGCATCGTGATAGTAAAATAACCTTTAACACATATTGCAGGTTACATTGTTTGATAATTTCGTCTCGTCGTGAACTCACCATACACATATGTGAAAATGTAATTGTCCCGCATTACAGGTTTTTTGGCTGTCATGGTCTTCATGTGGTAGAAATTAGATCCTCGTGATTGGTTTGTGAAAAATATTTTACGTGAAGAATGTCATCTGACACAGCTGTTATTACTAAGAGGCAATATTTCGATTTATACAAGGGAAACAACTCAATTTACTGATTTGCGTTTGAATTCACCGCATAACTTCCCTTTATAATACTAAAGGATCAGCCGTTATCAGAAAGTAGCGAGTACTCGATGCAAGTCTTATTGACATTTATTATTATGCATGCCATATAAAGGATAATTACATTTGCCATAGACTTAAATACATTTCACTTAATGCGATTTCGCAAAAAAGATGCCGTGATCATAAATGGCAAATGATAACACTGGCTGCTTGTACTCCAGAGTTTCTGCTCACGTGCGCTGTGATTCTGTTATAACATGGATAAACAGATAACATGCATGTCTGTTATAACATGGATAAACGGATAACATGCATGTCTTTCATAACATGGATAAACGGATAACATGAATGTCTTATGCAGATTTTGGTATGTTAAATGTGTATATTGAGTACTCGATGAATCTATGAATGCTATGAGGCTAAAGCTAGTTTCAATGAATAACAAACTAAAGTGTACTAGTATATGGACATTGTTCTGGATAAACTTGGCTTTACGCATGTGCATAAAGTGTCGTCACAGGTTAGCCTGTTCAGTCTGTACAGATTAATCAGGGACGACACTTTCCCGCATATACTGGATTTTGTTTAGAATATACTTTGTTTATACGAACAATTCCGTACAAGTGTCGTCCCTGATTAGCCTGTGCGGACTGCACAGGATGAGCTGGGGCGACACTTAATGCACATGAATTAAACCCCGTTTTACAAGAACGAAGCTCCTAAGTATGCAAATTGGACGTGTCCCATTACCCCTGCAATTACAACTTTTGGTCGTGGTTGGAACCATGTCAACATGTTATGGAGTTAAGCTATGAAAACACTTTGAAAACTGATTTTAATCACTTTCGTCCTTTTACAACACTGTGTAGATAAATCGCGACTGGTCATTTGAAACACATGAGAAAGTTTGTCGAAACATCTGGGCTATAAAGTTTAAAGGTAATCCAACGTTTCTCAAATCCATTAAAATGACCGCTAAATGACCGCTACATCCGGTCACATTCGCTCAGGTGTCTAATCAATTTACCAGGTATTAAAATGCAAAGGTTTTGGTGTGTTAATTTATTGACTTCACTTGGCGTGATTTAACACATAGGATCACGCTAAAATTGTTTAAAGTGACTTCTTCACAGATTGGCTATAAAGCAAATGCCATGGTTAAACAAGAGATGTGTTTGTATAGGTCCCTGCTTAGAATAGATTTTATATAAAAGTGGAAAGTGTCGTCCCTGATTAGCCTGTGCGAACTGCACACGCTAATCTGTGACGACACTTTCCGGACATGCATTAAGCCATTTTTTCACAAAGCATTGTCCTTTTTTTAAATCGCTACGTTGATTGATAATCATTCATCGAACCAGATCAAATAAAAAAAGCATTTGTAACGCTTTTCAACGATTCACAGCAAAATACGAGAAGTCATAAACTAGCATTTAAACGTGAAAACCATCATCATCATCATCATCGTCATCATCATCATCCTCATCATCATTATTATTATTATTATTATTATTATTATTATTATTATTATTAGAATATGATTGAGTTCAGCAAACCATGATCAAAAGCTCGATCTGAAATACACAAACAAAGAGTTTAAAGTTGGCACTAGAAATAGGTACGGTTTGCTTTAATGAAGCAAACAACTTTGTTATGCCTTATGATCAAAATAAGTCTAACCAATATCTCCATATCTAATCGATTAATTGTATGAAATTATTATTATTTTTTTATTTGAAGTTATGATTTTCGTTATTAATAATTGTCAGTTGCTTGTCTGAAAACGTTTTGGCATTCGCCATGGTTAATACATTAAATTGCATGTATTTAAAAACATGCAAACATGTATAAAAATTATTAACTAATAATTTGTTTGTTTCCACTAAAATTCGCGACCCTAATTATTCACGCCGACCTAATGTCTTACGTATTCAAGATGAGTTTTTGATAACGTTTCTTAAATGGATCATAATTCACTAAATTTAACATTAACTTTGGGGATCATGTTTTTCTAAAGTGCATATTAATATCCAATTTGACTTGAAATAAAACAAAACAGAATGAAAACAGTCAAATCGAGATTGGAAATATTTCTGCATATATATATGCATAATTTATATTCTTTTTTAAGTGAAGAATCATACAAAAGTTAACAAAGTAAAAAGGTCAACCGATTAGCCTACCTACTCTATTTTTGGCAATGTTGTAACACACACATTACATTTTGCCCTTAAAGGAAGTTAAGTAAAATGTATTGGGCCCACACATCGGCTTTCCGAGTGAAATATGATTTATTGATACCTTTACTTCCTGTAGCATCATTATTACATGTAGTCAACTCCGAAAAACATTCAAATTAATTTAAAAAGCTAATGGGCTATGTCATACATCCCTGACTAATGGTATGTCAAATGAGTGCACGTTTTATATAGAAATCAACAATAACAACAAGAGAACAACAGAAATCCATCCAATATGCTACTGTTATGTTATATTTCACCACGATTTTAACTACAACAAGTTTAAACACTGAGCATGTAAACTTTTTACTGGTTTAAATAAACAACAAAGTACCAAACAAAGAGAACTACTGTAATAGGCAATTATACAAATCCATAGTAACCTTATATAAATAGTAGTTCCGGGTTATTGAATTATTTATTACTTTATCGGTAACTCAACATCGGTGATCCTCGTCCTGCAATTGCCTGTATTATGCAATATGATATAAACCATATTGACTCGGCCAGACAAATATGATTTGCGTGCAGAATAAGGCCACACATTATGCGATGTTTGGGTTCTTGTTGCACGTATATATTGGGATCGGCATTGAAATACATTATTGAGCCGAGCTCTGTGAAAATGGGGTTTAATGCATATGCGTAAAGTGTCTTCCCAGATTAGACTGTGCGGTCCACAAAGGCTTATCAGGGATGACACTTTCCGACTAAACATTTTTTTTAAAGAAGGCTTTCTTTAAACGAAAAATATCATAAAAGCAAGTGTTGTCCCTGATTAGCCTGTGTGGACTGCACTGGCCAATCTGAAACGACACTTTTCGCACATGCATTTCACCCCCTTTTCACAGAGCACGACCCAATTATAACTTCGGTAGTATTTCAGTGAAGATTAGGCAGTTTAACTATTTTATGGGAAAATACAATCTATTATACATAAAAAATAATGTGACGGTGTTAAACCTGCATGTATAAACCTGCTTTAATTACATGACGAAATTTACTGAATACAATAAGTTGATGTCTACGTTTTTTGGTAAAAGACATGCACTGTAAATGAAACGAAAATACTAATAATCAACTTCTGTTTACTTTGTGTAAGTTTATAAACATGTATTATCACTGTGAGTGTATATAGTTAGTGAATAGCTCGTTTTTATATACCGTTTTACATTGCCCGATAACACGCAAATGACACACACGTACATGTGATCGTTTTCATAAAGAACTGACGACCAAAATATTGCATTCCAATTGCCTCGATTTTGTCTCCCTGAAGGTAATTTGCCGTGCCACGATAAAGCACAGATAAATGGCAAGAGATGCTGCAACACAATTCAAGAACAATGTGAACGCTATAAACATCGCATAACTCGTCTGCTTATACATGTCGTCTGCTGTTGTTGATAACAAACACGTGTCGAAAATATCGTTGCTTTGCAACATGTTATATTTGAGATCTATTGAGTTTCTCGTTTGATCGGCATTTTCTTGGCAAATACTTCGTCAAGCATTGTGAAACAGGACCGGCATATTAAAAACATAACAGGAATTTAAATTGATTGTAAACTCGTCTTAAATTATTGTTCAAACACAACACGTGTTGGTTTAGAATTCGGTAATGTTTCGGCTCCGTCAAGATCGCATGGATAGACTCAGATTCAAAGATACATCTGCGATTAAAACAGATACATTCACAGTACCAGCAGAATAGTTCAATTACCTGTGCATACGTTTTGTAAAGACTGTAGCAACTGTTGTGTTGAAATCATTTACGAGAAACAAGCAGAATTCACCTGGGGGAAATTTATCGTCTGCTCTTCGGAAATAAGTGGCGCGTTTTCAGCTGCGAAAACTATTCTCGTTTGCTGGGTTTTGTTAGGCGCGTGTTCTGTCTTCGCGAGGCTAAATTGAGTGTTCTGTGCTTATAATAGCCATCCGTGTGCTGTGTATACACCCGTGTACATAGTTCGGGAAATTTAGTTGATTATCTTACCTGTGCTCAAGTGTTCTATGCGGATCGGGTTTGTGTAGTGAGTTGATTTCGCGTGCGTTGACGGTTTTCTCGGAGTGCTTAGTGCTCGTGAAAAGGAATACCTTGAAATACGAGAATTTATAGTGCTAGGGGTTTAATAGGATTAGGGACACGCGTCTGTCTACTTTTGAAAGGTGAGTACTCTTTGCACCGGATAGGTTTAGTAACCCACGCGTTTGTATGACCCGTATATATAATGAAGAGTATCGCGATATCAGAAACCCATAAAATCCCTTTACAGCCTGCGCCTTTTGGATTGGGAAAAATAGCGCGATAAACGATGTTACTGGTAAAAATGAAACAGCGATTATAAATAACAGTATTCCAATTATTTATAAGTGCACTGCATTTTTCAATTGATAATAATTAATCGGTACAAAATTATATCGCTTTATAATAAACTCAATAAACCGAATATTGAGTTTATTGGAAAAGTTTTGCAACTTTTGGAGAACTTTTGGTCAGCCATTTGGGACAAATGTTACTGTGTGCCACTGTGAAACAGCCTGTAAGAGGCTGTAATTTAAATTTTTGAGCAAAAAAAATCACTAGTCCAAGAAACTCTTTCTTCCACGGCCCCGATAGCCCAGGTCCCTTTGTTTGTATTTAATTTATATATGTATGGAGAAATATTCTGTGGTGATACGGACAATAATATTATACAAACATGTATTGATATGTGAATAATCTCGAGTTTTATGAATATACCGTTAATTACATTTAGGTAATGAACAAGGATTTTTTCAAGTTGTACTTTTTGTGGTATGCGGTGGGGCAAGGGATCCCTAGTGATAGAGCATACAATATTAGACCACTGTCTGTCGAGGCAATACTCAAATAAACTTTAATATAAGCGTGAATCGAAAGACTTAGTTACTTGGTTGGTAATGTTAATATTCACTTGCTTTGCGCTTGACACTTCAGAGAAAAGTTATATACTTCACGTTTTAAATAAATGATTTTGAGCAGTACATGTGTAGCACCTGATGGTTTCTTATAGAACGGGTGTAAATGCATTTACCGGTAAACAATAGATGCTCCGAGGTCTCATTTAAAAAGTACTACATTCCATGCACGTTTGTGTGTGTAGGATACAAGTAGCATATATTGTACGAGATGTCTGTATACATTTAGGGCTGAATAGCATTAAACAGTATACAAGACCATGATTGATTCACCAGTATCTATATATGTTCGGCTTTGTTCGCCCAAGGTCAATCGTCCAAGGATTCAAAGTAAAACGATGACATTTTCAACCGCGCCGCATTATTTTACCGTATACAGGTAGTGCAAAAAATACACATATAAAGCACATTATAAACAATCATGAAACAACCGACGCGGTCGATGGTGTTGTTTAAGTAACTGTATTGTGCATTGGTAAAAAACATGTTCTCGTGATGTGAGACGCGTTGTGGGAAAACTGTGCATGTGCGGTAATATCCCATATTAGCCTGTGAAGTCCGCACATGCTAATCATCGACGACACTTTCCGCTTTAATCGTTTTTATACCCCCACAAACGAAGTTTTGGGGGTATATAGGAGTGAGCTTGTCTGTCGGTCGGTCGGTCTGTCGGTCGGTCGGTCCGTATTAAGTGTCCGCTCTCTAATTGAGTAGTTTGCATCCGATCTTCACCAAACTTGGTCAGATGTTGTATCTAGATGATGTCTAGGTCAAGTTCGAATATGGGTCATGCCGGGTTAAAAACTAGGTCACGGAGTCACTAAGTGCATTTTAAAAATTGAGCATGGTGTCCGCTGTTTTTTGTGACAGACAACATGCAAAATATTCGGTGTCAATGCGGCAGGTGGGGGATATTCGTTACGTCTGTGACAAAGCTCTAGTTGCCTTTCAAGAAGGTCTCTTCTTAACGGAAATCCAGTGTTAGCAGAAAGTGGGGTCCCTTATTAGCCTGTACACACTGCACAGGCTCATGTGTGATGACAATTGTTGCACATGATTTTATCCCTGTTTTCCTAGACAGAGGCTCGTTTAAATAACCTCATGTACTACAAATACTAGTAATATTGAATTGCTACAAATACTAGTAATATTGAATTGCTACAAATACTAGTAATATTGAATTGCTACAAATACTAGTAATATTGAATTGCTACAAATACTAGTAATATTGAATTGCTACAAATACTAGTAATATTGAATTGCTACAAATACTAGTAATATTGAATTGCTACAAATACTAGTAATATTGAATTGCTACAAATACTAGTAATATTGAATTGCTACAAATACTAGTAATATTGAATTGCTACAAATACTAGTAATATTGAATTGCTACAAATACTAGTAATATTGAATTGCTACAAATACTAGTAATATTGAATTGCTACAAATACTAGTAATACTGAATTTTGATCGTCATCCTCTGATTTGACGGCATGCTTAGAAAGGAAACAGTAAAACTCGGCGATTTTTATCCATCTGCGCACTAGGCGGCTATGGAGTAAATATTTCCCTGCCATTAACCCATTCAAATTGTATGCTTAGTGGACTCTCCCATCCTTCTAAATTGGATCAATTTATTTCACAAATTAGGGATGTCTAGTATATTTATTTCTCTATTTAGAATATTTCTTATAGAAATTCCTTTAAGCAAACAGCGCAGACCCTGATCATGCAGCGTCTCATCTGGGTCTACGCTGTTTGCTAAGGCCTTTTTTCTAGACGCTAGGCATAAATGGGTTAAAGCCCAACATTACAAGCACCAGACTCCAGTACCTTCCTTGCACTTCTAAATTACTAAGTCCTCCTATTGAAACTACTTCCATTGTTAATGATGGTAATTTAGTAACAAGTGACTCTTTTGCATTGTCATCTTTGATTTCCGAAAGCAAAGTGCTGACTGATATTCAACATGTTGAAAGCAGTAGTTCTTCAGAAGAATATGAAGCGCTTCCTAATAAAATGGTGCCTGATACAAAATTGTTATTATTATTATGTGCAAAACTGTTGATCTTGATGGTGTTTGTGATGTTGTTTGTGATTAAAGATGTTAAACGCATTAATGTAGTTTTAAATCCCAATTTATTTTCCCAATTTCTTGAAAATGCCGATAAAATTCCCTATTTTAAAGCCATGGGCTATCTTCCCAAAAAGCTGGAAAAAACTGGATAATAGTCGTAAACAACAGCATGGATCTTAAACATTCCCAATGGGTGATCCCCGCCCCACCAAAAAATAAATAAACATTTAGTTCATCTCTCATGTAGCTCCATAAAATACCGGTAAACCTTAAAATATAATATTGAAAACAAGTCTTTTCTCAATTTTAAAGCATTTGTTTGCAAAACAACAACACCACTAAGTACCAATTATTGTCTTAACGCCGCGATTTTTAGCAATCCAAAGGGACCCGGCCCCATTCCCAAAAGGTGAAAAAATACTAGGTAGGAATAAAATTTAAGTAACTTGACAGTTTCATATTCTATGCATAAACTTGTATATTGTTTGCAGTAAATAATGAATACGAAATTATGAACATTTTAAAGCCACGCCTGCTAAAATACTAGATATATAATTGAACTTATTGTCATCAGTTCGGTTGTATCTACGGCATGCGTTGATAGACACGAATCAAATATCTGCGATGTTTTTATCACCTGCGTACTAGGTGTTTATGGAGAAGGTATTCATCTGCCTATAAAATACGATACATTATGGAATAAATTATGTACATTGTAGCATGTATTCCGCTGATCATATACACGACCCGGTTATTGCATTTCACATATGGAATCAATAGTTCCACGTCGTCATGGTAATACACTAACTATAACTGACAACGCTTGGTACGATGTTAATATGTTATAAAAATTGTATTTTATGTTCAGGTAATTGTGCGTCTAGTGATATAACCGCAAAAAACTGATATGCATGTGAGCGGCATGTAATCGTGTTAATGCGATGCGCAGTGTATGCAGTTAATTTGGAACAGGGCATGTGACAGCTCCTAACATTCTTTTTACTTTTCGACAATAACTTAGGTTGTATTACACTATATAGAAGGAAGTACTTTTTAGACAAACAGCAAAATATCAAAGTACATTCTTTAAGCAAGGAGTTGACCCCCCCCCCCCACACACACACTAGCTTATCATTTGTTCAACCAAGTAACATAGCTGTTGCATAGGGCTCGCAATTCCCATTTCTACCAGTTCTTAGCAACCATCCAAGCACCATGACTACGCCGCTATCGACACTGTTACCTGGTTACATGGTTACTCGGTGTTTTTATGGCAATTTCGGGGCCGATATTTGGCCCCATTCCCCTCAAAAAAGAGTATATATTTTTCCCCGATTTGGTCGAAAAATATCCCCTCCAGATTTTTTTTTTTTTTTAAGAACTCTCTTATAATAAATATTTATTTCATAACAACCAACAAAGTATATAACAAATTAATAATATAATATGATTTGAATTATTATAAAGAGTTACATTAAATTAGTATTTCCCAAATCAGTGTACTTTTCACATGAATTTCATGCTTTTCCCAAAATGGCCAGGAAAAAGGCCTGATGTATATGCATATATTGTGTCAATATTTGATCATAAAAACATTCCAATTTGGTCCATTCTATTGATTAAAAATGCTCAAATTTGCCATTTTATCGATTAGAAAGTCCCAATTAGACTCAAAATGGCCAGGAAAACTGAGAGTGTGCATGACGGCTAAACTGTCTGAAACTAATGTTGAAAAAATCATCGGGAATTTATTTTAGAAAAAGGACAGAGAAATTCAGCTGTGAATATAACATTCGTACATACATGTGTATTCATATAATAAATTTCATAACATATAAAAGAGTGAATTTTTAATTTCCCCTTTTCCTAAAAAACGACGCGTTTTTCCCCTTTAGACGGGCCCCGCCACCAATCCCCTATTTGTGAAAAAAACACTGATTACTTATTCCGATACTTACAAACGCCTGCTGATAAGCATCTGGGTCACCAGACGTATTGAAATGGTTGGAATGCGTCTACTTTACACCGTCACGGACTAGAATTAAGTCCTTGAAAAAATATAAAACCGTAAGAAATGTTATGCCATTTTGTGTTTCAGCCTTCAACGGTACATTTTCTTAGGGGGAAAATCAGGTTACTGTCCCAAAAATCCCAGAATGGCAACACGCCGTTTATACAGGGAGGTTTGTAGGAGTTGAAACGCATTGTTAAACATAACCGTGATGTTATTTGTTTCACAGAAATGACTGCAGAAGTCTAAACAGGACGCTGCAATACACATTTGAAAGAATTGCAGCGACTGTGTGTTCTAACTTCTTTGCAAGTTGGCAAGTTGTCGTATGGAATTATGCAAATGAGCATGTGATGTTGTACAGTCATGAACGACATTCAACGAAAGTAGAGCTTTCTTCGTGTGGAATAAGAATAAAATTAATGATGTTACTTCAATTTCTGTTATGACTATTTTCTTACGTAAACCACAGCTTGGTAATCCGTATACATACGTGAGTGGCTTTAAATAGACAATAAACATGAAAGCCAACTATTTAAATCTATGCAAATGCGCTAATTTACAAACATTAATCCATTTACATACCCATGCCTCCAGATGTTGTTGCTGAATGAATACTTCGATTTAAAGTGTTCCTAAATCCAAACCGACGTTTTATATGCCCCCGGATCGAAAGATCGGGGCATATTGTTTTTGGCCTGTCAGTCTGTCATTCGTTCATTCATTGTGTGTGTTCCAAAACTTAAACCTTGGTTAAAGTTTTGCAATAATTTTTGCATTATTGAAGACAGCAACTTGATATTTGGCATGCATGCGTATCTCATGGAGCTGCACATTTTTAGTGGTGAAAGTTCAAGGTCACCCTTCAAGGTCAAAGGTGAAATATATGGCTTCAAAGCGGCGCGATAAGGGGGCATTGTGTTTATGACAAACACATCTCTTGTTTAAAATTATTAAGTCTTTAATCCAAATGTTTTCTATACTGTTACTGTTTTTGGTGATTAGTCAGCTTATCCCGACGATTAACAGTTCTTTCAGAGGTGTCAACATAACAATATATTAAATTCACCAGCAATGCGGGATTTAACTTATTTTACGGATCAGTGTACTGTTAAATTTAAACAAACAAACGTTAGTCTACAGTAACACGAAATGAAATAAATTGAACAAGTGTTGCTTTCGAACGATGGAACAATTGCACTGAACTTATAAATAATAAATTATAAATTAGGTACACTCGAATATAATTACCAGGTCGTCAGATGTTTAGAAGTAAATCAGGGTTGAGCGTTAAAGTGTTGTTAGTAATAAATATATCAATATCAGATACGATTATCGTCCACTAAACCGTATATATTAAGTCCCCGATAATATACGTCTGGAACTGTATGTGGAATTTAAGGATAGACTAATCATTAACTTTGTTTTAGCTTACCAAGTAAATCTTGGCAAAGTTTTTTTAGGTTACTTTCTTGAGACTGAGTAAGACAAAAATGGCAAACACTGTATAAAACTAACACTGTAGAAGAATAAGAGATGATCAATTTAAAATAAAACATATTAATTTAATGTTTGTAAGATACACACGTGTATCAGTCTCAATGAACCATCATATTGCACGTGTAAATTAGCTGGTTTTAACACAATATTGCACGTGTAAATTTGCTGGTTTTAACATCATATTGCACGTGTACATTCGCATTGCGCGCGCAAATTAACTGTTTTCATCGTCATATTGAAATGTTCAAATTAACGGACTTAACCATCTTTATGCAAGTGTAAATTAGCTGATTTAACCACAATATTGCACGTGCAAATTAACGGACGTAACCATCGTATCGCAAGTGTTAACCTACTTACATAAGTATCATACTGCACGTTTATATTAACCGACATAACCATCATACTGCACGTGTAAACGGACTAAATCATCGCTTCACATGGCAATATACTGACTTGATCATCTTCACATTCGTATTGTACGTTTAAATTGAACTTACTAAACTATCTTATTGTACGCGCGAATTAACTGACTCAATTATTATGTTGTATGTGTAAATTCTCTGACTCAACCAGCGTACTACACTTGTAAATGAATTGAGAGACCTACTCAATATTATAGGAAGCTTATGAGAAACGCCAAGTGATTTACACGAAGTGAACATTAAAACACTTTAATCGAGTTGCGATTCATCAGACATTGCGTTCCACCTAGACTTCAAACTGTGTTCTTTATCTGTTGTAAACTCTTTTTGAGCTATATCTTTAAGAAATTCAGAAATTCAGATATTGTATGGATACGCAATATATCTAGTTACCGCATGCTCCCATTGAGTTACGCTTTTTCATCAAATATATGGGAAAAGGGTTGATTATCAAACACACGTGCTTATTCTAGCTTCGAATTCAAATCATTTTCAAACTTCAAAGTCTGCAGTTGAGATGTATACGGTGCATGATGAATGGTATTTAGAATAGTCTGTGTGCTTCTTACTGATACATGTACATATTCAAGACTTGATTCTTTTCAGAGTTATCTTTACGAAGTTATCGCTCTTTAATGTTAAACATCCGTCCTCCGACTAGTGTCATCCTTAAATTAAATTTAAGTGCAATCCTATTTGCCAGGTGTTGAACAATCAATATTAAATCTGCATTATAGAGTTAAACACGACAGTGTGCAGGTGCGTGAAGTTGGCTCACCGTTCGACGTTCGACATTATTTCAACATTCAAATTACCGAATGTCGAGCTGGCTCGGCATTCCAGCTCGAAAATTCAGTTCGGCATTCGCATATAGTGTTGTATGCTTATTTTCGAATGTCGAGCTGGTTCGGCATTGCAGCTCGACATTCAGTTCGGCATTCGCATACAGTGTTGTATGCTTATTTTCGAATGTCGAGCTGGCTCGGCATTCCAGCTCGACATTCAGTTCGGCAATCGCATATAGTGTTGAACATTTTTTTGAATGTCGAGCTGGCTCGGCATACCAGCTCGACATTCAGTTCGAAATTCGGATATAGTGTTGTACAATAATTTTTTAATGACGAGCTGGCTCGGCATTCCAGCTCGACATTCAGTTCGACATTCGGATATAGTGTTGTACATTAATTTTTGAATGACGAGCTGGCTCGGTATTCCAGCTCGACATTCAGTTCGACATTCGGAGATAGTGTTGTACAATGTTTTGTGAATGTCGAGCTGGCTCGGCATTCCAGCTCGACATTAAGTTCGGCAATCGCATATAGTTTTGTATGCTTATTTTCGAATGTCGAGCTGGCTCGGCATTCCAGCTCGACATTCAGTTCGGCATTCGCATATAGTGGTGTATGCTTATTATCGAATGTCGAGCTGGCTCGGCATTCCAGCTCGACATTCAGTTCGACATTCGGAGAGAATGATGTACAATAATTTTTGAATGACGAGCTGGCTCGGCATTCCAGCTCGACATTCAGTTCGACATTCGGAGAAAGAGTTGTACAATAATTTTTGAATGACGAGCTGGCTCGGCATGCCAGCTCGACATTCAGTTCGACATTCGGAGAAAGAGTTGTGCAATAATTTTTGAATGACGAGCTGGCTCGGCATGCCAGCTCGACATTCAGTTCGACATTCGGAGAAAGAGTTGTACAATTTTTTTTTGAATGTCGAGCTGGCTCGGAATTCCAGCTCGACATTCAGTTCGGCATTCGCAAATAGTGTTGTATGCTTACTTTTGAATGTCGAGCTTCCACATTCGGAGATAGTGTTGAACATTACTTCTTGAATGACGAGCTAGTTCGGCATTCCAGCTCGACATTCAGTTCGACATTCGCATATATTGTTGTACAATAATTTTTGAATGACGAGCTGGCTCGGCATTCCAGCTCGACATTCAGTTCGACATTCGGAGAAAGTGTTGTACAATTTTTTTGAATGTCGAGCTGGCTCGGCATTCCAGCTCGACATTCAGCTCGGCATTCGCATATAGTATTGTACAATAATTTTTGAATGACGAGCTGGCTCGGCATTCCAGCTCGACATTCAGTTCGGCATTCGCATATAGTGTTGTATGCTTATTTTCGAATATCGAGCTGGCTCGGCATTCCAGCTCGTCATTCAGTTCGGCATTCGCATATAGTGTTGTATGCTTATTTTTGAATGTCGAGCTGGCACGGCATTCCAGCTCGACATTCAATTCGGCATTCGCATATAGTGTTGTATGCTTATTTTCGAATGTCTAGCTGGCTCGTCATTCCAGCTCGACATTCAGTTCGACATTCGGAGATAGTGTTGAACAATACTTTTTGAATGACGAGCTGGTTCGGCATTCCAGCTCGACATTCATTTCGACAATTGTATATAGTGTTGTACAATAGTTTTTGAATGACGAGCTGGCTCGGCATTCCAGCTCGACATTCAGTTTGACATTCGGAGACAGTGTTGTACAATAATTTTTGAATGACGAGCTGGCTCGGCATTCCAGCTCGACATTCAGTTCGACATTCGGAGAACGTGTTGTACAATAATTTTTAAATGACGAGCTGGCTCGGCATTCCAGCTCGACATTCAGTTCGACATTCAGATATACTTTTGTACATTTTTTTTCAATGTCGAGCTGGCTCGGCATTCCAGCTCGACTTTCAGTTCGACATTCAGATATAGTGCTGTAAAATAATTTTTGAAAGGAGAGCTAACTGGGCATTCCAGCTCGACATTCAGCTCGGCATTCGCATATAGTATTGTACAATAATTTTTAAATGTCGAGCTGATCGATGGACGACCAACCGATGACCGACGGACGGGAGAGGGATAACCGATGGACGACCGGGAGATGGATAAGGGACGACCGATGGACGACCGACGGACGGACATTGACAGACAATCGACGACCGATGGACGGCAAACAGTTGGACGAGGGACGACCGATGGACGACCGATCGACGAGGGACGATTTATGGACGACCGATAGACGACCAAAGGTTGGGCGAGGGATGACATATGACGAACGACTTTTGGACGAGGGATAACCGATGGACGACCGACAGACGGATAAGGGACGACCGATGGACAACCGACGGACGGACAAGGGCAGACAATTGACGACCGATGTACGGGCAACAGTTGGACGAGGGACGACCAATGGACGACCGATCGACGAGGGACGACCGATGGACGACCGACTCTCGGGCGAGGGACGACATATGGACGAACGACGGTTGGGCGAGGGACGACCGATTGACGACCGATAGTCGACCGTTGGACGACTGTTAAACGACCGATGGACGACCTATGGGCGACCAACGGTTGGGCGAGGGACGTCATATTGACGAACGACGGTTGGACGAGGGACGACCGGTGGACGACCGATGGACAACCGATGGACGACCGACTGTATGGCGAGGGCCGACCGATGGATAAACGACGGCCGTCCATATGTCGGCCCTCTTCTAACCGTCGGACGTCCATCGGTCGTCCCTCGTCCAACCGTCGGCCGTCCATCGGTCGTCTCTCGCCAATTAAGTAAACAAACTATAGACAACAATAGTAAACAATACTATAAGCGAATGCCGAACTGAATGTCGAGCTGGAATGCCGAGCCAGCTAGACATTCGAAAATATGCATACAACACTATATGCGAATGCCGAACTGAATGTCGAGCTGGAATGCCGAGCCAGCTCGTCATTCAAAAATTATTGTACAATACTATATGCGAATGCCGAGCTGAATGTCGAGCTGGAATGCCGAGCCAGCTCGACATTCGAAAATATGTATATAACACTATTTGCGAATGCCAAACTGAATGTCGAGCTGGAATGCCGAGCCAGCTCGTCATTCAAAAATTATTGTACAACACTTTCTCCGAATGTCGAACTAAATGTCGAGCTGGAATGCCGAGCCAGCTCGTCATTCAAAAATTATTTTACAGCACCATCTCCGAATGTCGAACTGAATGTCGAGCTGGAATGCCGAGTGAGCTTTTCATTCAAAAATTATTGTACAACACTATATCCGAATGTCGAACTGAATGTCGAGCTGGAATGCCGAGCCAGCTCGTCATTCAAAATAAGCATACAACACTGTAAGCGAATGCCGAACTGAATGTCGAGCTGGAATGCCGAGCCAGCTCGTCATTCAAAAATAAGCATACAACACTGTATGCGAATACCGAATTGAATGTCGAGCTGGAATGCCGAGCCAGCTCGTCATTCAAAAATAAGCATACAACACTGTATGCGAATGCCGAACTGAATGCCGAGCCGGAATGCCGAGCCAGCTCGTCATTCAAAAATTATTGTACAACACTTTCTCCGAATGTCGAACTGAATGTCGAGCTGGAATGCCGAGCCAGCTCGTCATTCAAAAATTATTGTACAACACAATCTCCGAATGTCGAACTGGATGTCGAGCTGGAATGCCGAGCCAGCTCGTCATTCAAAAATTATTGTACAACACTATATCCGAATGTCGAACTGAATGTCGAGCTGGAATGCCGAGCCAGCTCGTCATTCAAAAATTAGTGTACAACACTATATGCGAATGTCGAACTGAATGTCGAGCTGGAATGCCGAACCAGCTCGTCATTCAAAAAGTATTGTTCAACACTATCTCCGAATGTCGAACTGAATGTCGAGCTGGGATGCCGAGCCAGCTCGACATTCGAAAACAAGCATACAACACTATAAGCGTATGCCGAACTGAATGTCGAGCTGGAATGCCGAGCCAGCTCGACATTCGAAAATAAGCATACAACACTGTATGCGAATGCCGAACTGAATGTCGAGCTGGAATGCCGTGTCAGCTCGACATTCGAAAATAAGCATACAACACTAAATGCGAATGCCGAACTGAATGTCGAGCTGGAATGCCGAGCCAGCTCGTCATTCAAAAATTATTGTACAATACTATATGCGAATGCCGAACTGAATGTCGAGATGGAATGCCGAGCCAGCTCGACATTCGAAAATATGCATACAACACTATTTGCGAATGCCGAACTGAATGTCGAGCTGGAATGCCGAGCCAGCTCGTCATTCAAAAATTATTTTACAACACTTTCTCCGAAAGTCGAACTGAATGTCGAGCTGGAATGCCGAGCCAGCTCGTCATTCAAAAATTATTGTACAACACTATATCCGAATGTCGAACTGAATGTCGAGCTGGAATGCCGAGCCAGCTCGTCATTCAAAAATAAGCATACAACACCTTAAGCGAATGCCGAACTGAATGTCGAGCTGGAATGCCGAACCAGCTCGTCATTCAAAAATAAGCATACAATACTATTTGCGAATGCCGAACTGAATGTCGAGCTGGAATGCCGAGCCAGCTCGTCATTCAAAAATTATTGTACAACACTTTATCCGAATGTCGAACTGAATGTCGAGCTGGAATGCCGAACCAGCTCGTCATTCAAAAATTATTTTTCAACACCATCTCCGAATGTCGAACTGAATGTCGAGCTGGAATGCCGAGCCAGCTCGTCATTCAAAAATTATTGTACAACACTATATCCGAATGTTGAACTGAATGTCGAGCTGGAATGCCGAGCCAGCTCGTCATTCAAAAATAAGCATACAACACTATATGCGAATGCCGAATTGAATGTCGAGCTGGAATGCCGAACCAGCTCGTCATTTAAAAATAAGCATACAACACTATTTGCAAATGCCGAACTGAATGTCGAGCTGGAATGCCGAGCCAGCTCGACATTCAAAAATTATTGTACAACACTATTTTCGAATGTCGAACTGAATGTCGAGCTGGAATGCTGAGCCAGCTCGACATTCAAAAATAAGCATACAACACTATTTGCGAATGCCGAACTGAATGTCGAGCTGGAGTGCCGAGCCAACTCGACATTAAAAAAAATGTACAACACTTTCTCTGAATGTCGAACTAAATGTGGAGCTGGAATGCCGAGCCAGCTCGTCATTAAAAAATTATTGTACAACTCTCTCTCCGAATGTCGAACTGAATGTCGAGCTGGAATGCCGAGCCAGCTCGTCATTGAAAAATTATTGCACAACATTATCTCCGAATGTCGAACTGAATGGCGAGCTGGAATGCCGAGCCAGCTCGACATTCGAAAATATGACAACACTATATGCGAATGCCGCACTGAATGTCGAGCTGGAATGCCGAGCCAGCTCGACGTTCGAAAATAAGCATACAGAACTATATGCGATTGCCGAACTGAATGTCGCGCTGGAATGCCGAGCCAGCTCGACATTAAAAAATATGTGAAACACTATATACGAATGTCGAACTGAATGACGAGCTGGAATGCCGAGCCAGCTCGTCATTCAAAAATTATTGTACAACACTATATCCGAATGTCGAACTGAATGTCGAGCTGGAATGCCGAGCCAGCTCGACATTCAAAAAAAAAATTGTACAACACTATATACGAATGTCGAACTGAATGGCGAGCTGGAATGCCGAGCCAGCTCGACATTCGAAAATAGGCATACACCCTTATATGCGATTGCCGAACTGAATGTCGAGCTGGAATGCCGAGCCAGCTCGACATTCGAAAATAAACATACAACACTATTTGCGAATGCCGAACTGAATGTCGAGCTGGAATGCCGAGCCAGCTCGACATTCAAAAATTATTGTACAACACTAAATCCGAATGTCGAACTGAATGTCGAGCTGGAATGCCGAGCCAGCTCGACATTCGAAAATAAGCATACAACACTGTATGCGAATGCCGAACTGAATGTCGAGCTGGATGCCGAGCCAGCTCGACATTCGAAAATAAGCATACAACACTATATGCGAATGCCGAACTGAATGTCGAGCTGGAATGCCGAGCCAGCTGGACATTCGGTTATTTGAATGTTGAACTAATGTCGAACGTCGAACGGCAAGCCAACTTCACGCACCTCGACAGTGCTTTACGTATGTCGTAGAAAGGGTAAGGCGTTGACTATGGTGCAATGTAGAGCGCATGAGTAAAATCTGCTTACCACGAGCAATTAAACACGAAATACATAACAAGTAACAGAATATTATGAAAAAGGAATATTTTAAGTTTTAATTTATCGAAAGTTAAACGAGTGCCAGGTAAAACGCCATGGTGATCACACATAGACATGTACAGGGGAGACGATGTTCGTGCGGCTGCTAAAAGCAGATGTGGGCTTTAATGTGTTTTTATTAACAGGAACCCCTTTAAATGTATGAAAGCAGCGTAATATAATTCAAATGTTTTAAAATATGTTTTAGCATATTTTACGTTATATTACCGATTTTAATTTGAAAATTCAAAAGGCAAAAAAGGGACGCGTCCCAAACAGGGCAGTTTGCTGTCCCTTAGTATTTCGCACCGGAAATATGGTCTTGAAAAAGGGAATGCCGTGACACCTCTTGGTTCCTGCGATTTGAGAATTTTAGAAACTTAATAAAATATAAGATTGACAATCATATCACTTTGAAGGAATGTATGACTAGCATGACCCCTAAATCTAGAATGTTTGTGTTTGAAAACCATGATATTTACGGTAGAACATGAACTTGAGAATGCGAATACATCGGCATTTGTATAAATGCCAAGCATAAACATGCACTGATTTTATGAATTAACAGATAGTGGGAGAAACAAGCGCAGGCTTTTAAAAACCAAGCGTGCGATGAAGCTCAATACCAACTATAGTGAACCGTTAAATATGCAATGCCACCTCCGGAATGCTTGATGACAACATGATGCAAATGTCGTGCAAATATTCCTCCACAAAATGCTATTTCAAATAGTGCACCACAAAATCCCCTGGCAAATAGTGCACCACACGGAGTAGATATTCTTTGTGATAAAATGTTAAGACATTTCTGAAATTGTGTTTGATGTATTGTTGCCTGTCGGCCTGCGCACGACTATTATCTGATCCGGTAACAAGGAATTCAAGGTTCTTATCATAATCTTTGCCGTCGCTGCCGTTTTGACGCAATGGCGTCATTTCCTGTTAATTTGTGTTTTGACGTCAATATATAAAATTGTTTTGTTAAGTAACATAAAGAAAATGTAGCCATTTTGTAAAAACAACCATTGAAAAAGCCTTTTGAACAAAATATATGAAGAAATAGTGAAACTTTTTCTTTAATAATATTTTCTATATACGGTTGTTAAACAAAAGTATGTCTTCATCTTGTGTCTATAGAAAAACGAGCGAATATCGTGTTAAGACAAATTATTCATTTTATTGAAGACTAATTCCAAAAAGAAAATATTTCCGAACTTGCGATTCATGTCTTAAACCTGGTATAAACATATTTGCTTCCTTAGTATGCCATTGTGATTATTATACATATGTATCTCTCAACAAATGGCAGTTCTCCATTTTCGAACACGATTTGATATTGACAGCACATCGGATATAGCAGACGCTCGTTAACCCTTTCAGTGCTGGAACCGAATTTTGAAGTTCTTTGCAAACAGTTTGGATCCAGATGAGACGCCACAGAACGTGGCGTATCATCAGGATCCAAACTGTTTGCTATTCTGATAGTATTCTTTGAAAAAAATCAAAGAAAATGCTAATTTTAGAAATTCAGCAGACGACATTTTTTGCAGACGACAAATTTCACAGCATTCAAAGGGTTAAAAGTCGATTTACCCTCATTGTGTACACACCGGTCTCATGGTGACAATAACATAGTGACGTCACCATCTATGTATAGAATGGATTTACCCTAGGCTACTGTATTAAGTTCGGACCCTGACCGAATCAGTACGGTTCTGTTTGCTTAAGCGTTTTACCAGCCGATCGCGGCATATCAGCATCACCAACAAGTGAGCCTCACTTTGTGAAAGGGTTTTGATGCTTGTGTGTAAAGTGTCGTCTCAGATTAGACTGTGCAGTCCACACAGGCTAATCAGAGACGACACTTTCGCCTAAACTAGATTTTTGGTAAGAAGACACATCCTTTGAACAAAAAGCTTCCTCAAGTCGGAACTTTATGCACATGCATTAAACCCCCTTTTTCAAAGAGCGAAACTTATATACACAATGCGAGGTTCCGCCATATTTCAAGGCGAAGACGCATAACAGATATAACACCTGTCGGATTTGCGATGAGTCATTCACATGCAGTATGTTGATGTTCGTGTAATCATTGGATAGAATCAATTACAGCAATATGTACCTGAACTATAACGATAGATAAAGAGCTTGTACGAAAGAAGTGACCTTAAATAGGATATATAGGGGTGCAACGATATACCGGTATAGTATACGGTATACCGCGGTACATTCAAACGGTATATCGTATCGCCGTACGGTATTGCACTATTAATTGAAATGCCATAGGTTGTTTTTAACCCAGCAAATTGCGGCTTGATGGTCAGAAATTGTGTAAGACTCAAATTTAAACGCTTGGTATTGGCATGCATGATTGTGACATGTTTATTCGCGAAAATATGTTATGAGATTATGTTTAATCAATATTTGCATTTGCATATGGTGGGGAATTTATAAACCGCAGTAACACGGCATTAGCAGCATGGTTCATTTGTTATACAAAATAACCGAAACATAAACAATGAGTCGAATTTTTGTTTATATATATATAACGAGGTGTATATGTAACTAAGACCGCTGAAATGCTGATCTTGGCACATTTTCGAATCTCTATACATTTTCGATTTCGAACGAATTGCAAAACCTTGGTATCAAACAACGCAGAAGACTTTATACTAAAGGAATACATCGATGCGTGTTCGCATAAGTCTACCAAAACTCTAAGCCAAATATATGGTTTAATAGTCGAATTGCTAGGAAAATCTTCCTTAAAATTTCCCATAAAACGTGAAGCATAAAACGGTGCCATAAGACTACCCATACCAGTACCCATAGTTTGTAAATAGCTGTTATTATTGATATCAAAACAGTATTTTTCAAGAACAACTACCAGAACAACTTGCAGTAAGTTGCTTACATCATAAATATTAATTGATTATGAATAGTTTCTTATCTGAGAAAATATGTACATTCTTCTATTTCAACAAGTAACAAAGAAGCAGTCAATTTCCAATTAAACATTCTTTATCTTAATTATAAAGTATGTGTGGGTCTTAATCATACGATTGTAAATGTTGTATTACTTGATTTAAGACATGAGCTAAGTATTTCGAGATATTTTCAGTGCTGCAACTGTAAGTAGACACGTTGGGTCGTTATCCAAGTGGTAGACTGTCATCAAATGGTTTTTGTGTGTGACTGTGTGTGTGTTGTTGTTTTAATAAATGTTATTTCAGTCAAATTCGTTACGTATAATTTATATAATTTAAAATAACTTTTCAATTCGCAACTTGACATTTAGTTAATATGGATACGGTAGTGACACTAAACTGTTATGTGAAGTAAAGATGGAAAATAATAAATACATGTTCAAGATGTAAACTATCAGCGTTCCATTTCTGTTCATACTTCATTCGTTTGCATTGATACGTAAATTCAGTTCGGGTGTGCTTCATCGAAATATAGATGCATTGCAATACAGGTGTAACCGTATGGTTGTATCCCTTCTAGAATATTAACTGCACTTCAAGTTATATAACATTTAACACTGTACTTAAGCAGTGAGGATTACTCAGAATAGATGTGAACTGTGCTCTATGAAAAATGGTTTTATGCATGTGCGTAACGTGTCGTCCCAGATTGGCCTGTGCAGTCCGTGCAGGCTAATCAGGGGCGACATTTTCCGCCTTATCTGGATTTTCGTAAAGAAGAGTCTTCCTTTTAAAGAAAACAATACATTAAAAGCGGAAAGTGTCAACACTGATTTGCGTATGCGAACTGCACAGGCTAATCTGGGTCGATACTTTAGGCACATGCATTAAACCCCCATTTCACAGAACGCGACTCACATACTTGAAGTCAAACGATAGCAAACATGTCCTTGTGATATTTGTAGAGATTTCCATGTTATTTTGCCGTCCTCCTCAGATGTGGGAAAAGTGCAAGATACTAGAGACGCCCCTTTCTGTGTGTTCTAGTCTGAAGCGTCTTAGGGTTAGTGTCTCGTGTTTGAGCTTGGACTCGAATCTTAGAAGCCATATTATTATTGTATATCATAGGCTCATAGCTGGTTATAGTCATCTGTAAAAGAGAACACCGTCGCAAAAATCTACGGCATATTCAAAAACCGCTTGTTGTTTGTTAACTGTTGAAATTGCGGCATATTCAAAAAGGGCTTGTTGTTTGGTAACTTTTGGAATTGTTTCTTACTACCGGCACCAGTAACCAGGAAACGGCGGCGGCAGCGGCGTGGTCATTTTGTTTGACTGCCTGCTTAGCACTGGAATCGAATAGAATGTAAAGCCCTATGTGGAATTTCAAGCCCTATGTGAAAGCTACTTGCATTTTGCCCCCATTGCTTTTTCTTGCAATTGACGCGTCATTAAAACTTTCTTTACTGAACAAGGATAAATATAGTAATTTTCAACTCAAAATTGATTTCATAGTACGCATACATGCATAATAATTATAATTATTGAAAATATAATGTATTGTTATGAAATGTTAATCGGATCATCGTAGGAACGCGTATTTCAGTAAACGCATTAACACGTACACTAATGAACTCGCCATTTTTCTTAACCCACAGCGGATTTTCACAAATATTTTCTTGCTTTGGTAATTGGTTCCTGTGAGGATTGAACTTGAAGTATGCACGGATATATTCAGGCAGACGAATGATCAATATCGAAATCTGGTTGTTAAACAATAATAGTAATGATTATTTGATGGACAGTGTGTGGTGTCGACATCAGATTCATGGTGGTGGAGGTAATTGAGGTCGGTTTGGTGGCACATGTACTGGTGATGACGATGGTAGCGATGTAAATGATGATGATAGTAGTAATGGTTGATGCGGTTGTAATGGAAGTCGTAATCATGGTTGTGAAATTAGTGGAGTTAATTGTGGTTGTCATGGTAGCGGTGTTGGTAGTGGTGGTCAATCGTGATTATGATGATTATGATGATTATCATTATGCTTTCCTGGAACAATTGGTAGTGGTTGTATCGATCGTTATGATGATAACTATTGTGACTGTTGCTGCTGATGATGTTGACGATGATTATAATGATAACGATAAAGGTGGCATATCAGTTGGGTCCGAAATGGCAGACGGGAAGTTGATAATAGCAGTTGTTGGTGGTTATGATGGTTCTTGTTGTAAAAGTATGGCAAAAATTAACACTATCAGTTGTGTTGGTCAATCAAATGGGGCTCATCTAAAAAGCACACATCCTTTGGAAATATTCTCTATACATGTATGATTGGCAACTCAGGGGCGTGTTATATACTTGTTTTCCTATAACTCGAACCAATTGATACTCTCACACCCACAATCAAATGCATATATTATGTATTGCTTGTTGAACACTTATTGCTGTCTTGTACAGATCACTGTAAGCTCACTAGAACACCTAGTGTTCACGTGAAGCTTTTAGGATAATGTTATGTTCGTCTTCCGTCAATCCGTGCGTGATGGCGTGCGTACAAGTTTCCTTCACACGACTTTTGCGCCTTAGACGCTTGACAGATTTTAAGGAAACTTCACGGGAATGACCATCCGATCCTTGAAAACTTGAAAAATTTTCTTTGAAATTGCAATGGCCATGGATTGGCGAAAAAGGGCCATGCCCTAGAGGCCACATGCTTTAGATGTACTTTGTATAGCAAACGTCAAGGCAAAGATGTGTAAAATCTTACATGTATCGTCGTATGGTAGGCCCTTTACCAACTTGTTCAGGTGTTGTCCCTGGGGTTAAAATTGGCCTCACCCGGACGTTCTCTTCTTGCTATCATATGTTAGGTATTTGGCATGTGAAGTCTTATGCTTGTTCTCTTCCAAGCTTTTTAAATAATGCCAATGTTGTAAACAATGGCCCGCCCTGTGGATTGCTTGTTTCCCTTATATGTAGTAAGTGTGCAATTTTCAAATATCAGATTCCGCAATGCACAGTTATTGTATTTTATCGAACAACGTGTGGTGGTCCTCTGTCAAGTTTGCTCAAATCATGTACTTGGGATCAATATTGGCCATATCCTGAGGGCATCTTGTTTCTCTGATTCGTGTATGGGCCGCGCTCTGTGAAAAAGGGGGTTTCATGCATGTGCGTAAAGTGTCGTCCCAGATTAGCCTGTGCAGTCCGCACAGGCTAATCAGGGACGACACTTTTCGCTTTTATGATATTTTTCGCTTAAAGAAAGTCTCTTCTTAGCAATAGTCAAGTTTAGCCGAAAAGTGTAGTCCCTAAATAGCCTGTGCGGACTGCATAGGCTAATCTGTGACGTCACTTTACACACATTTCAAGGAGGTTTTCATCCGAATTATTTTCTTGTTTTTCAAGTTTGAGTCATTACTTTGAATCGGACCGAATCACATCGCCGAATATTCGAATTATTTAAACATACAATATATTTAACAAAATGTATTCACTATTTTGCGTTAAGTTATTGTAAGGGACAATACCCATGACTATCGTAGTAAACGAGTAGTCTCCCATGGTATACTCAATACGACAAGGCTCCTTCATAGACGATATTTGTATTCTTTAAAGGTAGAACCGTTCATTATTTGTCACATTAAAGTGATAAAATCAAAATTGTAGTTCCTGACTGTTCAATAATTCAAAGTATATCCACCCCCTAAATTTCTGCTTTTACAGCATTGTGCGCTAAAAGGAAGTTTCGTTTAAGCGAAAATAGTGAATAGTCAAGGGGGAAAGCGTAAAGCCTGTGTGGACTACACAGGCTAATCAGGGACGACACTTTACACACATGCATGAAGCCCCGTTTTCGCAGAGCGAGGTTCACATGCAGTTCTCATACCGATATCATTCGATCAGTTTGTATGCATGGAAGAAAGTCAAAGTGCCTTTGTATTATTATCTATACAGATGTTACGGTAACATACGGTTGAATGTTTGAGTTGTAAAGATGGGTTGTGCTTATTTACATACAGCTAGGGTTGTAAGTACAGACATTCATTTGCAAGATCATGTGATGCGGGTTTAGTTGTAGTGAATAATCGTCTTATAAAGAACGATATGTCGAGGTTTTATTCCAGAGCCCCGGAAGGTCCAAATCGTTGTTTACTGGCTTCGAAAGCAAATATACTCAAAATCGATAGTTTCAGAGACAATAATCGCCCTAACTGTTTGTCATCGCTTACAAGCCAGTTTTCTCGTTTGTGCGGGCAATGGGAATAATAAAGTGGTCTTATAACTTTATGAGCTCCAAGTGCCAACGTTCTGTGATTCTAATCAATACCTGACATGAATTTCGCTACAGCTGCATTGCATTATATTGTCCTCAAATAATGCGTTTTTCAGTCACGTGGTCTGACAACTGCCCATGAGGTTTATTATATCCAGCTATATCGTATTGAGCGACTGGAAAATTCCAGATGAAAGCTCGTTCAGTTGACAATTAAATTCCTAAAGCAGATATCTTAAGTTATGTTATCGAAACTATTGTTACATTAAATAATGTGTGTGTTTGACACTCTGTTAAAATTAAACATTAATACGGATGCCGCGTGGGGGGATACAAACGGTTTGACAACGTTTGAACAGGTAAACAGTTATCGTACTTGTTCAGCTGAGACAACGTGTCAAGTCGTGCGCTGCTTTTTTGAACAGGACTTTAAGTTGTTTAGGATCATCTCGGCGATAAAACTTAAGGCTGCGTGGTTTTATTTTCGTTTTCAATACGAATGAGTTGTGCGAAAATGGGTCTTATGCCATATGCGGTCAGCGTAGCTCCAAACCAGACTGACCAGAGGCTAACATGTCCGCTATAAAGTCACGCACAGTTCCGTGGTCTCAATAGTGGACATCGTAGCGAATGCGCAAGCTGGTCTGGAGCTTCGCTGGACGCATACGGCATAAGACCTTTTTCGCATGACGCTCGTCAACTTAGCTGTCATCTGTACGTTATTTTATCTTGTTTTGTTCTTTTTATCGCGTTTAAACCCACAGATTTGTGTTTACAGTTGCTATTAAATTACCAAGATTTACTTTACTTCATCACCGGATTTACTTGTTCTTTGGCTTTTATCGACATGTATACAAGCGAAAATACAAATGAAATCCAACTTAAAATCGTTAAAAAAAATAACGATTAAGAAAGTGTTAATCGTATTTTTTCTGTACACGCTTCTGCTGGTGATGCCATTTAAGTCACACAGTACATACTCTGTTCGTTCTGTCTGCACGAAGCGTAAACGTAATTCATTAGAAACAAACGAAATAGTTTAAGTGAAATACCAGCACATGTAATTTATTTAATTAGAAAATTGGCTTTTTTAAAATAAATAAAATCCAGCTCACATAACGTACTTGTTTTTTTAAATACTAATTAAGTAAAACAGATCTACTCTTACAATTGCTAATCCAGTTAAATGTTAATCCATTAATCGGCTACAGGCGCGTGTTTTTTGGGGAGGCTAAGAGCTAGATTAACGCATGTTTTTTTTTAAATGTCGTTTGCATTTCCTAAAAGTGATCCGAGCTTCGTAAAGTGAATATTATCAATGCCAATGGAAAGTGCCTTAGTGTCGTTGCATAGTGCTTATTATGGGGTACACATGATTATTTTTATTATAAGTTATATTTTAGAAACTGGTTTATTTTCGTTAAATTTAAAGATGTTATTCAAGTTTTGTGATTTTATTTTCTTATTTTTGTATATGTTTGATAATGATCTACATGTCCGATGATCGGTGATTAAACAGTTGCATAGTATGCTACCTTCTGACAGCAAATATGGGGTCAATATATGTTATGTGAAAGAATTTAGCTTGCAGGTTCAGTGTCTAAATATCTAAGACCAGACATAACTATAACACACTATGAATTTCGTTTATTTTCAGGTTTAATGAAAATGCGAATACAAGTTTCCTAGGAAACCGACGACATACAGAGAACGCACTCATACCTTGCAGGTAAGCATAATATACTTATATAAGACCGTGAAAACTAACTGCTTGAATCGAACATCAAATTTAAAGGGAGACAAATCTGTTCTTGTTGAATTTTGCAGAGTTACTTTTCCTCGGGCATATTTTCATGTCCCTTGGGAAAGTTAAAAAACAAGCATCAAAATGAGTTCAAGCAGCTAAGTAGTATTATAAGTAAGTATTTTTAATATGATATGTATTCTGAGGACTATTATGCTACACAGAAAAGATTGCATCAGTCAACCAAGTGTTTACATAAGTATTTGTTCTGAGAAAACGGGGCTTTATGTATGAGCGTAAAGTGTCTACTCAGATTAGCCTGTGAAGTCCGCACATGCTGCTAATCAGGGACAACACTTTCCGCTCTTATGGTATTTTTTGTTTAAAGGAAGTCTCTTCTACACGAAAATCCAGTTAAGGTGGAAAGTGTCGTCCCTGATTTGCCTGTGCGGACTGCACAGGCTAATCTGGGACGACACTTTACGAACATGCATTAAACCTAGTTTTCTCAAAACACGACTCATTTAAATTTATGTTAAATAGCAGTGCGCCTGTCTGTTCCATTATCAGCACTGCCCTCTTCAACGGGATTCCTCTCATTGCACGAATACTGTACAGAGAGCTTTGGCAGTCAATAAACATCATCAATACTAACTTCAGCCGTACCATAATTATCTTCAATACAAGCATCAGTATGTGTCATCATAATCAATCACTGGCGGTGGTGGTCACCAAAGTTCGGTTAATAATAGCGTCGAAAATTGTGGTGGTCACCAAAGTTGGGTTTATACCAGAGTCAACGTGATGTAATTACACGCGTTCTTTTATCTCTAAAAATCTTCAATAAGAGCGTTTTGTGTAAATAATGTTACTTATATCAGTTTCAGGGCGGCAACTTGTATATGCATTTATCAGATTTTAAATAAATCAGAATCACGATTGTATTTCTTTCAAATGATCTTATGCATACACTGTGATACCACATACACTTAACATCATGAAACCTCGTATAACATTACAACGACCACAGTCTCATGAGTAACTGTTACAGTTAACCCATTTAAGCCTAGCGGACTCTCCCATCCTTCTAAAGTTGATCAATTTATTTCCAAAATTAGGGATATCTAGTATATTTTTTTATATATTTAGAATATTTCTTCCTTTAAGCAAACAGAGCAGACCCAGATGAGACGCCGCATCATGCGGTGTCTTATCGGGGTCTACGCTGTTTGCAAAGGCCTAAATGGGTTAACAATGGGGGAAGATGGTGCGCGAATGAAATAATACGTTTACATCAACTATACATGTAAAGTATATAACCACTGCCTTGGTCTGCTTAAGTGTATACGAGTTTAGAACAATAATGAAAATCAAAACTATTTTCAAAAGCATGTTCATTTAACGCGTAAGGAAAACTTAAAACGATAACTTTTATATATAACTTTTATATAGCATACATTTTAGCTGTACGTAGACTACATTTATATGTTTCTTTAAATAAACAAATGTACAAATGTACCGTATTACTCACCTGAGTGTGCAATGTTACCAAAGAGTTCTCATTCGCAAATACGTTTCTGCCATGTCTTGGTTTCGTAAGTAATGCAGTGTCTTGCCTCGAAAATCAATCTTGCGTAATGCGATAGTCAGACCAGAGATGGGCGTGGTAATTAATTAAGGTCCGCGTTCTATCAAATTATACAGGGCTAATTTAGAGATTTAATCAGAAAATTTCTATAATCAAAAAGTTCAGCGTCCGGTTTTCGACCTTGACTCTAGCTAGCTCTTTCAACGAGTTGTTTCAATTGTTCGAATCGAAAAACATGTATTTGTACAAAGTTGGTGTAAAATATTGTATTTGAAGGTTGAACAAAACCAACAATATTCAAGCATCTTTAATGACGATTGTGTATTTTGTTGAGCCAGACTATGTCTTCAAAAGATGCAGGATGATTTTGATACAAACAATTAATTTCCGGTGTCATTAGCATTTTTTAGTTTCCACCATAATTTAACCACTTCCATGTCAGGCGAACAAACTCGCATGTCTCATATTTTCGACTGACATATTTTCTATGTAAGCATTTATTTGCTGTTTTTTTTTTTTATAAATGATTATTTAATTATTTCTTAATGGATATTTGCTGTTTCCTATGACTGATTATTTAATTATGGAAAAATTCAAATCATGTTTTCTGAACGAAAAATAAATTGATGGTCAATGATTTTTTCCGCAATTTCGTAAAACCAATATAAGCTATTAATAAGGCATTTATTTTTAAAATGAATTATTTATTGAAAGATGAATTTCCCACGAACAACATATTTATTAAAAAACAAAGCAACACCGTGACTTTGAAACAAACCGAAACGCTTCCTGGTTTTATTAAATAAAACAATATACTTTTCTAAAACAAAACGAGGTTAACAAAAACGACCACAACTATTTGCTCCATGTTCAGTAACATTACAACATTTTAACCCTTTCAGTGCGGGAACCGAATTTTGAAGGCCTTTGCAAACAGTTTGGATCCTGATGAGACGTCACGTTTTGGATCCTGATGAGACGCCACAGAACGTGGCGTCTCATCAGGATCCAAACTGTTTGCTATTCTGATAGTATTCTTTGAAAAAATCGAAGAAAATTCTAATTTTAGAAATTCAGCAGACGACATTTTAGCAGAAGACAAATTACCCAGCATGCAAAGGGTTAAATACTCAAAGTAGTAAGCGGTTGTTTTCATTTCACATCATTAACCGTAAAAAATTATAATGTACGTTGTTGTCAATTAAAGCCAGAGTGCGAGATCGCCTTATGTGCAAAGACGACCGATAGGGTCTTTTCGCTGTCAGTAGGAACATTATTTGTCTAGACGGACGAGTTAGATCTTTATCTGACAACTGCTTCTTTTGACACGAAATTGTCATGTAACAGGAAGTTGCTCATGTCGCGTCTGTAGATTTAAATTAACACTGTACAAAAATATTGACCAAAAATGTTTTTCTCATAAACTGCACACGTGTGAAATTTGCGTATTTTTATATAAGTCGTGCTCTGTGAAAAGGGGGTTTAATGCATGTGAAGTCCGCACTGGCTAATCAGGGAAGACGTTTTCCGCCTAAGCTGGCTTTTTGCGAAGAAGAGACTTTCTTGAAACGAAAAATATCATAAAAGCGTAAAGTGTCGTCCCTGATTAGCCTGTGCGGAGTGCACAGGCTAATCTGAGACGACACTACGCACATGCATTAAACCCCTTTTTCACAGAGCACGGCCCATATAAATTTTCTTTCCTCGGATTGATGATATGCAATCAAGTACATAAACAGTTGAGATAACTGGCCACACGCTAAAAGACATTGACAGATAACTGACTAAAAAGTTAAACATTTTTTCCTTGACACAAAATATATGATAGCTTGTTCATTATGACTCAACTGCCTTAAGGGTAAAATCTCCTTGAAAGATTAAGAAGAATAGCATGCTTAAAGCAGCAGTAGCGAGGTTTTACTAAATATAAAATGTGATATGAAGAAACTTTTTTCAAATATCTTACACATCAAATTGTAAACAACAAATCAGCATTGACATCAGTTACAATAATAGCATTATTTTACTACTTTGTAGCTTAATTTAGTATGCGAGGCTGGAGAGGTATGGCGTTAATCCGCATGTAAATCTATTTTCATTCATACCAGGTGTTTTCGAACATACACATTGTAAATACGATTTTTTTTAAACAAAAGCAATCATCAGCAAAATAAAAATCAATTGTTTTGATCGGAACCTTAATGCTCATTTAAGATATATAGAGTTATTTTTTATGGACTGAGGATTCATCTGTAAACGGAATGTGTCCTTTTAATTCGACCATTTTAATTTTATGACGTAACATACATTGTATAAAATCAATCAGATGCCGTGTAACTATGTAAACACATGTTTTCTTGTAACCAGTTCAATAGTGAAAGTCTTGAGTTTGAACATATTGCCACGGATCGACCTGGTTACCAATGGCAAGCCGCAATGTTATATGATACTGGCGCATACTAATTGACACGCATGTTTTTCTTTTTATGTTATATTTTTTGGACATAGTGCTGTACACTTTGTTTACCCTAAGGGCTTATCTGTATATGTAAATGTTGACACATACGTGATTTACAGTGATTATTTTACATGTTTATTTTAAGGGGTAGAACGCGTACTTCGACAGATTCGGATCGATTGCACAATTGCACTTTACAGAATGACAAAGCTACATAACAAAACGCTGTTTCTACATTTGAACATTAATGCATCACAAAAAACATCGCCCACTTGGTGCAAAAAGGTACCATGTGCCATTGAAATTAGAGGCACATGCTGTCGTTTTTTTCACCGATTGGGCGAAACTGTTTAATACACTGAGTGTACAGATCAGGCCCATCATTGGCCTTCCATGTTCTTATATCCGCCCTATTGGGGAAAAAAAAGTTTCATGTTTAATTCAAATTTAATGACACACGGTACCTTTTTGCCCCAATGGGGCGATATATTTTCCCAAATAATAAACTGTTTGAGACGCACGTTTATTGGTCTTATTTACACCTTAAGTTAAGACGAGCAGAAGAATCTTTACAATACGGTATACTGGTTCAATTCGTTTCTGTGCAGTATTGAAAAGGTCACATTTTATGTTTTCTTTATCGCCCCCTGGGAGCAAAAAGGTACCATGTGGCATTGAAATAAGAAGGCACATGGTACCTTTTTGAACCAATGGGGCGTTGTGTACTATGCATCTAATATCAGGGCTTTTTTTCCTTCTTTATGAGTGGCCGTGGAAGGACATTTCACAATTTTGAAAAGGACAATTCACAAACCTAACATGGCCGTGAATTTTTACAAAATGGGCCATTTTTCACAATTTTAATAATTTCACGACTCGGTTTTTCACAATTTTAAGAAGTTCGCGACTCAATTTTTCACAATTTTGAAAAGTTTCGCGACTCAATTTGTCACAATTTTGAAAAGATTGCAACTCATTTTTTCACAATTTTGAAAAGTTCGCGACTCATTTTTTCACAAAATAAGGGGGCCAGGGCCGCTTCACAAAGTCAGGAAAAAAAGCCCTGATGCATCTAATATAGCATGCTGGCTATTTGAAACTTGCTTTAGACAGTAACTCTTGCAAAGAAGTGAATTTTGGATTTGTAGTTCTAAACATGGTTTCATGACCTAAGATAAGTCTTAAAAACCAGGTGTTGATACCAACCGTGTCACTCATTGCGTCCGCCATTCTTGTACAAGTATCTTTATACATGCCATTTACATATATAATGTTTATCCCATTTTATTCGTCGGACACTTATTTTCGTTGATTTTCATTGGTCCGCGAAATCACATGTATATAGAAAAGATTTACGTCCGAAGTCTTAAATCGGACAATATAAAAACAGCAACGAATTGAAGATCCAACAAATATGGCCGATCGTAAGTATCCGCGAAATTTAGTGTCAATGAAAATAAATGAATTGACCCCATTCACAGACACATCGCGCGCCCCTACCTTGGCGGTTATTATGTTGCCTAAATAAGGACATAAACACACTATAAAGTTTCAAAATACATTATTTTTGTCCATATAAATGATCTCGAAAGGTTTTCGAATACATTTGGGCCGTGGCTAATCAGGGACGACACTCTCCGCTTTTATGATATTTTTCGTTTACAGAAAGTCTTTTCGTAGCAAAAATCAAGCTTAGGCGGAAAGTGTCGTCCCTGATAAGCCTGTGCGGACTGCACATTTTAATCTGGGACGAGACTTTACGCACATGCATTAAACCCCCTTTTCACAGAGCACAACTCATTTACATTACATTTGATCATATTCACCTGCTTCTGAAACCACATACAAGTCGAAGAGATAAATTAACATGTTCGGACTTTTTAAATAAATAATGTTGCTAACCCATATGCAATTTAATGATGGGGTCTGTTGTGTGTGTGTTTGTGTGTAGTTTATAACTTCTTTCTAAGTTAATTAATGAACGAAATTTTGCTACATTTGTAGTGGCCGATGTTTTTGCAGTCTCTATGAGTATGAAGGAACAAATATCGCAACATTGGTGCAAAAACGTACCATGTGCTATTTAAATTTTAATGTCACATGGTAACTTTTTGCATAAATGGTGCAATATGTCACCAACATATCGAGCTTGCGCCAAGTTACATACTTGTTTATTTACTTAAAGTTTTAGCCGAGTCTATCGTTCGGTAAACTATCAATATTGACAGTTTGATAGATTCTTTTGCAGCTTATCAAGTCAACTATTTATATAATCATTTTCCTTTGCCATATCTGTTGCACACACGGAGCCATATCGCCGACTGTCGCGCGACCTCGATAATGAGACAATACGCATTATCAGAACTCGGAAAACAATAGACGCGTATGCATTTCGTATTCATTTCATTATCTCGATATCGATTACCGAATTTAAAACGGCAACTTAATCGCTTCATTGATCAGAATTACTGCATGGTATTACTTGTAATAGTGGGAAAGCTACACTTCAATATAGTACGGTACCTGTAATTTAGTACAACAAGTTAGTGGTTTATACCGTTTAGATTTCAATCAAACTGCGATAAACATGGAGATTAAATTACAAAACGCCGAAAAAACACAGTCAATCCGACTGTAAATGTATAAACCCTTTTAAATTGTGTTAAGCCGACACTGTTTTCTATACCACAAACGATGCGTTCACTGTATTTCCCTCGAGTGACAGCTTTAAATGTCTATTTTTAGCTTATTGTATCACGTGGCGAAACAGGAATGTCTCATTGGTTTTATCGACTATGTATGGTACAGAGAGAGGCCATACTTTTTGCTCGATATACATCGACCAACGTAGCATACAGTGGTTTTCGTTTCGGAAAAATACATGGCAGAACCGGGCCTAAATTGGATAAAGTGTTTACTAGCTGTGCTCAATAATGGAATATACATGAAAATAGTGCAATATCGGTGTAAATTTTGATATTAAAATTGATAAAAGTCTCTTGGGATCAGTTAAATAAATACGGGAATGTGTATCGCGTTGATAAATTTAATCAGGTAAACCGTGTTTATGTTTACATACAATCTTATGAGAGGTAAACATCAAAAGGATGGATAGATTGCCGTCAGGGGGTGGTATGCCTGGGGGAGCCGGGGCGGATGGGGCGTTTGAAAGGTTTCTTACTGCAGCCATAGCAACCATCATCACCATCATGTTTTCGTGGCGGCTGCTGGGGGAAGAAGACGAGGCGAGTGGTCGTAATTCGGGTTCAGTAGGGGCGCGTGCAATAAGAAACAAATCGCCGCATAAGCATTATGGCGAAGAAAGTAGATCTACGGTGTCGCCTGCTAATCGGCCGAATTTGTCTGCTTCATCAGCCGGCATTTGCGATATTGACATTTCCGATGATGAACATAATACACACCGCTCGTGCGAGGTTTCAAAATCAACTTTACCAGATATTGATCAACCCGTTGAACGCGAAGTCATAGTGCACGATCAACAGATACCGATGTACGCTCAACAACAGCCCCGAGGCGGTTGCGAGCAGCCGACGTCAGACGAAAATGTGTCATCCGTTTCAATACCAGACGACAATATGACAGTGGACACGCTGACCAGCTGGGATGAATACAAATGGGAGGAAGAAACGGGGATCGAACATGATGACGTTATTGTTACGCGCCGCACCGTTCGAGATTTTGTCTCAAATAGGTCTCCAAAATCCTCTTATGACCATTCAGACTCGGGTGATAATTCTTTAGACCACATGTCCGGTGTAAATGTAAATATTGAAGTTACAAATCATAATCAAAGTCAGTCAGTCCCGTTCTCGCAGCGGTTTGCCAATTTTGAGTATAAAGACACCGGGGGCGACAGTGGCTACATTGACCTATATCCGGACAGTGATAGTGATCGGATGGATTCGAGTGACGAAGAAGATGAATACGAAATCCAGGTGTCGGACTCGGACTCAGACGAAGAGGACGCCAGTGCCGGGTCATTTTACGGGGTCACCACATTGGACACTATTATGGAAGAAATCGAAATGGACGCAAGTGATGACGTCATAATAGCGCTTGACAAAAGAAGTAGTAACCGTCAAGATGTAGACAGTGCGTACATTTCTTCAATTTGTGATGAGGATGATAACACTATGGAAACAAATAAATGTGATAATTCTGTACAAGGTGTACGAGATGCACGCGCCATAGAGTGTTTAGCAAATAACAACGGGGTTGTTTGTGAACAGAATAATTCACCAGACTTTGTAAATAGCTCGCGCGTTAATGGTAACGATGGTAGCGAAAATTCTCGAGTTACTGCAACCGATTTCTTAACTACGGAAAACACAATGACGCAGTCTGTTCAAAATGAATTGCATTTGAAACCCAACCATGCGAATACGGTTGAATGTAATTTAACGCTTGAAAACTTACCGAAATCTGACATGAAAAATACTTCAGCGGATTTGCAGCAGGTTTGTGACATGAATATAAATCAGACTGGGACCGTGAGCGATTACCTGGCGTTAAATGAAATCAGAAATGCCACAGCTGATCCGAGTGTGATAAGCAATGACAAACAGGTGGTAAATAAAATAACGACGATAAAAGTTGCAAATAGTAGTTATAAACCAAATAAAATGAAATTAAAACTCACTGAAGATGAATCCAAGATTTCAGATTTGTCAGACGACAGTTTGCCTCCTTCACCTGTGCGCACGTGCGCGCTTGACAATTTGGCGGACGCGTTTTCAGATACCGAATCGTGCAGCAGTGAGTCGGTAATACGGTGCTTAGCGTAAAATCTAATGAAAGCGAGAGTTGCAATATGGATCAATATGTCTTCCCGGCAAATAGATCTAATAAAACCGTGTCCCCAGCGGGCAACACTTTACCGATATTTTTCGATTCAAGCCTTGTCAGCGGCAATAAATATGATAACTTTTCACTAGTCAGCGGTTTTCTTAATGACAGTTTGAACAGTTTATTGAGCGCGAACACAGAGAGCCAAAGTGATACCGAAAGTAGTTCAGATCGGGAATGTACGGGTCAAGGCGTGGTACTGATATTGACAAAGCCGGGGAAGTATTAGACAGTTTAAATGATATAGCAATTAGTGACGAATCTGACCATTCATCCATGAGAATCTTTATCCGTCGCGCAAACAGACACAGAGGAGAAGGAACTAAACGGACACGCGACTAGTTCCGACTCTATCGTTAACCCCGCGAAAATCAGTACGACGACAACGACAACAATGCTGGCGATGACGATAATCCACACGGCGACGAGGGTAACGCGGGTGACGAACAAATTGACGTCTACGACCATGCCGCCGACGATGACTGCGGTCCGACGGCGGGTATTCTGACAACTCCGATCCGCCGCTGCGCGAGTACGACCCGAACGACTTGGCGGACTTCAATCTCGATAGTGACGACGACTCCTTTTTCCTCGTCAACGACGACCATTCGCGTGACGTGGATTCTTCATCCGGCGACGACGAAGGTAAACTGCGAAACTTCGAAACTTTCACGAACCTCAACTCCGTCGACTGTCGCAAGAATACGGCGACGCGGTTGTCTCCCATGCATTGAGCGAGGACGCGCGAGGTTTCAAATTTTCGCACACCGAAAACGTTAGTACCGAGTTCAAGAGGAGGGGCTATTTTACGGACCGGAGCTACGCGTCCGACCCGGACCATCTGTCGCCGATTACTTCGGAAGACGATGAGATTAAGTCAGCGGAGAATGAAAAAATGAAAGTTTAACCTGCCAAAGTACGCACCACAAGTCACCGTCAGCTAAAAGCAGCAGTTATGAAGACGCAGCGCTGTCAGACCCGGGGAAAGTCGAAGAAGGCCATTATGACGATGAATCTTGTACCCGGCCAAACATTGATTTTTCAAAGTACATAATTAATAGCGATTTTAGCCATATAGTAGAAAACATACCGTTTCCCGAAGATTTGGACTTTGTTGAAAGTCTTCCAACTGAAACTCGCGATTTGGCACCAATCGATAAAGACCAATTGGTTACTAATATTGACCCGCGATCTGAAATCGATAACCAAGGTAATAACATGGACATATTAGGTGAGGAAGACGTGAATAATTTAGAGAGTAGTAATGGACAGCTTGATACCGTTTGGAGCTTAACGGAACAGATTGAGAGTTTGACTCAGAGTGACATTATATTGGGCAATGAGGTCGGCAGTGGTTTGAACAGTGTTTCTGAGCCGAGATCGCACATGCTACCAATAATGTGCGCGTTTCGAACACAGACGAACACGCTATAGTGCATTCAATTATCATCACTGAGCAAATTGTAAAAGCAAAAGTGAAGGGATGTGAGGACATTTTAAGTAGCGAAAGCGTTATAAACGAGGACACTCAACCAATTGTGACGCAAGGAGATATTCAGCGTGAACGTTTCCATGGAATTAAGTCATTAATACCTCGAGCAAGGAACGCTAGAGTTGAAACAAACTTCGATGTCGATATCGATAATCATCATTTACCACAGTTTCAGCCGAGAAAGAGACCAATATCGATGA
>NC_068361.1:75039320-75044155 GCF_020536995.1 Dreissena polymorpha | reverse complement strand
TTATTTATAAGATGCTGAATGTAAAGTATCAGATGTAAATTTTTTATTAATCTGCAACAAAATTCTGTACTTAAAGTGTGTCAATAACATTAAATTCAATTTGGCAAGAGATTCATACAAGGGTACTAACAGTAACAATAATCAAAATAAAATACACACATAGCAATTAACAAAATTTTCTATATACTTGTATTTTGAATGTAAACAGTTTTAATGTTTTACCAAAGGTGGACCACTTTTAAGAATGGCAACGGCATCCTTTCCTTCATTCATGTAGTTTTCCATGTCCAGAAGAAAACAACTTGTTCCAACCTTAACCTGAAAAATGCCCGAGAACACATATTAGAACGAAATCTCTGTACATAAATTTCATAATTACCTAACAGTTTGAAAAAATAGTACATAATAACCTTTTATCAGTGTTATAATGATCAAAAAAAAATAGTTATATTTCGGTACCGGGGCGAGCATACTTGTTGTCTTTATTATTGAAATCCTGATGTGTTTGTTGCCAATTTATGTTCTTATATACAAAAATAATCAATACATTCATTATTTAAGCCGAATACATTGCATCAATTGAACCTCTTTAACACTGCAATGTAGAGGTTTCACTGGGTAAAAAAAGATGTTGCCACGGTATTTGTTTCCTTGAAATAAGTTTAAGCTAATGTTTTGACAATAACAATAATATAAACCCTTTCCATCTCAGAAAAAAAATTCCTGAATTCAATTTTGTTCCTGAATGGCAGCCTTCAGACGTTATCCTATGCATGCAACCTAAAAATCACAATGATGTTATCACACTTATCTTGTTGACATTTTTTATGTTGAAATTTGGAACAGTGAAATATTTGACATCTGTTTGACATTGTTAACTACTTAGGTCACATCAAATATTACGATGAGCAAACGATGGTGTACTGCCACCTAAGCGATAGGGACACTTTTAGTCTGCAACATTACGAAAGTTTTCCAATAAGGTGGATAAAGTGTACCGAGAATAACAAAGTAGCCACTTTTCCTGTTGGTTCGGCCACCTACGCATTCAAACTCGCGCATGCGTACAATGATCGTCTGCATTATTAAGAAAAATGTGATATTTAAAAGGGAAAATATCTATATGTTTCATAAAACAATAAAATATTTGTCAACAAACATGCATAACATCAATAAACTTTCATTTTCAAGTTGACAGCTGGAAGTCAATATGCTAGACGTTTTCCTATAAGTTTGTGAATTCGATTGGTCGAACGCACGCGCTCTACTGTGAGGGGAAATTGCTGAGGCAAACGCAGAGTCTTTCGTTTTCTCTATCTTGCGATTACCTTATCCTCGATACATAATGAACTTATTTAACAAATAACGTATAAAGTATGAACATTGAACGCATTCAAATGGTAATTCAAGCGAATGTAATGAATCATTAATGATCAGCGATTGAACGATTTTACAATCAATTTTTTAAACGAATGCATAACTTATAAACGGTTCAAAACAACTTTAAATTTTAACAACAGTGTGGGCAAGGGAAACTGTCTCCTCTTCTCAGCACCGATTTTGTATGGCAGAAGGAAAGGTGGACCCAATGCCCACACTCGTCCCACTGCCCCCAATTAACTGTTTTTATGTGCGGTTTTGTGTCCAGATTTGTTGGACTAAATTGTCCACAAACGCAACATTTTTCGGACTCGTACGTGGCCGATTCGGTATCAGAGTTCACTAACAATGTTGGCTTGAAATTTTTGTATGCCAGTTATTGACAGCCTCGGGCTTTTACATATCATCTGGCTTTGAGATGTGACGGCATTGGAATTTCTTGGCGTCGTACATCTCCACCTCTTCGATGTATGCATCACTTGTTATTAATTTCCCGCCAGGTTTTGGTTTTGTATTCGCCGAAATCTTCTTTTGGCATCTGCACGTGATAGGGGTTGGCGCCTCTGTTTTTGCCCGGAGATACTCTTCAACTGCCTGCTTGCCAGCCCATACAGCTTGTAACTTCTGAAGAGAGTTCGAGTCTCGGAATGACTCGCATGGCATAAGCTTTTCTGAAGGCACCGCATTCTTGTTTAGTGGGTACACACCGGCCTTTGTGAAGGCTGACACGATGTTCCACGTGCTAACTGCCTTCAGGTAAGCGCATGGCTGTATTGCTTAAACTGTAGCCAAGCCTTGCGTAGTTTCCGCATGTTCCACAAGCCCTTACTCTTCGTCATTTGTAAAAATGGTCTCCTTTAGGAATTTGTTAGGTTCTACACGTCCACTTATCCTATCTCTTAAGGTTTGATAGGGGATGTACTATTGTAGCGCCACTCGACGTACCAATAGTTTTTTGGTCTTTACATCCGATACTGCTTTTAGAAAAATATGGGGGTGTATGATCTATACCTTCCATGGTATCTCTGAGGATGGCTTACAACGTTAAAAAATGCACGTGGCGTTTATAAGATTTTAATTGATTTCCGTGTGTATACGATAAACCCCTGAACGGGCCTCTAAAATATGACAACGCCGACCTGAGTCAATAATGTACGGTAAACTGACCTTGACAAATGCGAACACAGGAACCCGGATTATTCGAAAACGTATATCGGAAATATTTTTACTTAAAAGGTGCTTTTTTTCAAAGGATTTTATGTTTGTGTTCATTGTGTGTGCAATTATTATGTGACAGTACAACTTCTTACTTCTTTGTCCTCATTTTTCGGATTTTATTGACAAAGAAATATATTCGGCTTGAAACTGTATCAAATTCGGAGCGTGCAGTGCACGGACGGCTTAAAAATTACGTCATTAATAAATTCACAAACTAATAGGATTCACGAACCTATAGGAATGAAGTTTAAATAAAGAGCAATTATTTCTTGCTTATATCAGTTTGTGCTTTTAATAAACAGGTAAACATTGTTAAGTTTTTTGCATAATTAGCGTTCCTTAGCCCTTGCAGTGGTGATCAAATTTTGCACCTTAGGACAATATACGGCGAATTGCAACCCTCAGCAACCCTTTGGGTTATAAACCGGAGAACTGAATTATTGCAGTTCTATGAACTAACAAAACAGTAACATGTTGGCAGGCTACTCGAAGACCATTTGCGCGACAATACAGAGAATGTTATTTTATATACAATATTCTATGTAAGAACGCTGACAATAACAAGTATCTCTCAACCTTTATTTATTTGCAGAAAGTAAAAACCATAAGTGCATACCGAAATCATCCAACCGACGCCATTTTAAAATGCTGGATCGAAATTTTGGTCAAGGCGGTCCAGTCCATAACGGTCTGTCTGCTAACGGTCAATAAAGTAATAAAAAGGACGCAAAGGATTGTCCGTAGCATTAATATGCAAAAATCGTATAATAAAATATATTTCAAAATTCTAATTAGAATAGTCGATTGTAATGCATACTTTCAAAAAATGAATAATAGCGAAGTCGCATTTTAGTGCTTGTTAACAGCTGTCAACGAGATGATAATTTGTATAGGGATAAAATCGTGTGGCATTGTGCTTAGTAGGTTGTCTGTCAGTTTACATGGTTTAGATACATCGTGTTTAATATATTGTCCGATATGATGATCTGTTATTCACCATTCAGCGTCTTGCATTTAACACATTACAGTGCTCCAGCTAGGATTTGAAAAGGGCAGGGGGAGGGGGGGGGGGCTTTTTGTCAAAAGGACACTGTGGACGCGCAGTATTTTGTCAAAAGGGCACTTTCGAGCACGCGGGCATTTCTGGAATGCTTCCTCTTGCATGTTAATTTATATGGCATTAATAATTGTTAGAATATATTATTCCCATTATTTTTTTATTTTTTTTTTATTAAACAATTCAAATATAATGTCTACAGTGAGAAATAAATTAATTACAATGAATTGTAATAACATATTTATTCATCACCATATGTAACATAAAAAAAAACGGCAGGGGTGGGGCCTAGGAAGGGCAGGGCGGAAGTTTGGGATGGCAGGGCGGAAGTTCGGGAGGGCAGAGCGGGGCGCCCTTGAATTTAGGCCTAGCTGAAGTACTGCATTAGAGGCAACCTATACTTGCGTAAAGGTCAAATAGCAAATAATTTGCATTGGCCCATATATTTTACCAATGTATATATAATCAGAATTTAGTTCATCAAATATTAATCTACTACATTTGTTTGCATTATATAAATTTGTAAGGCTTGATAGCGTTCTTTTCAAACTAGGTATCAGATCAAGGTTCATACAACAATGATCGAGTTTCTAAATACTATTAAGTTTACAATGCAACTCTCTTGTGTGTGGAATTATTAATTAATACAATAGCAACATGATTTTTGTGTAAAATCTATCAAAATACCACCACAATCCAATACCGTAATTACTCAAGACTTTGGACACCCATTTAAAGCAAATATGATTAATTTCGTGCCTATAAATTTTCGGACATACGGATTTTATCCATAATTAAAGACTCTAAATTTTCGGACAGTCAATTTTACAGCAGTATTTTATCAGATTTCGTCCTGTTTTCGCTTATCATGTGACCCTTCGATCATCGTGTTTTTACAACCGGATTAAAGTCATAAAACCAGAAAGATGAATGCCTGAGGGCAATGGAGCATAACATTTGCGTTATTGGGTAACCGATAATAAACAATGGTTTCTTCAAACAGCGATTGAAATGATATCGTATTAAGATAGCAAAATGTTTAATGTTTATATTTGTATGTATAATAGGTTTATTATTGCAAAGATGTGAAGTTGTATTTATTTGGGTGTGTATAAAACGCGGCATTTAACGCAGACTGCAATTTGCAGGCTGCGTTATCGGGCCATAAAACGCAGCCAAT
>NC_068361.1:75019320-75034320 GCF_020536995.1 Dreissena polymorpha | reverse complement strand
GAAGTTGGTATTTGCCATGTATAAATCAATTTGAACAAAAATATAATAGAAGAATAAAACAGATACTAAATCGGTTTGTTATACTAGGTCCCTCAGTCAAGAGCCGTTTATAAATGTTTGTTTAAAATAAAGTTGCGTGTTACCAAAAAGCTATCAATAAATATGTCTATTAAAAAGTCTTTCGTGTAACCATATCGCTTTCATATTCGCATCGTATGATAAAATTGAACCTACGAATGTGACAACGGTAAATTGTTGTTCCAAATGCATATACAGTTTATAATTTGTTAACTTGTCTCTAAAATCGTTGTACAGCAGCGTAAGAAAAATAAACGTTCGGAAACGAACAATAAAATAGTGTAGCCGTAATCGATTAAAACGCAGTGTTTTTTCAATCGAGATTGTCCGTATTAAAGTGTTTTTTGATTGGATAGTAAGCTTTACAATAACCAATGAGAATGATTGTAACAAACTAAATAAATGGCGGTTTATTATTGTGTTTAGGAATAGCAGTTAACCGAAAGCTGTATGTTTCATCTGGTCATGATAAGTAAGGCATTATTTTGAAAGAGGAATGCAGTAAACAAAGATTACATACAATATTAAATAGCTCTCGAGCATATATTTAAACCATCGGTATAGGTTGTTTTAACTAGAGCTTCATGTAATAGGATCTTTTTCGGACTTACGGTAATTTCGGACAAATTCGTTTGTAACGTATTCAAGTTACTTGTACTGATATATATTTACATTTAAGGTCATTAGCACATACAGATATATGACAAATGAGACATAGAATAAATCGCAGATTTCAGATAATTAAGACTAGTAGGTGATTTAAAATTCCAATATATATTTATTATATAAGAGCATCAAATAAAACGCTGTTGCTGTATGCATATTTTTAACAATAGACGAGTTAACGAGTGACGTCACGCGCACCTGCAAAGTTTAGACTCCGCCCACTGGTTGGCAAAAAGAGATGGAGTTCATATAATCGCATATAGAGATGGTGATCATAATCATCGAGTTTATTGATAATCATGCACTGTATCAAATATAATTTTATAAATTATTTCTAAATAAAACATTAGCATGCAAGGAAATGCATTTTAGGAAAGATTGTATTGCTATTATTTGTTTTTACTAAACAGACTTGGGAGTAGAACACAATCTACAAGCTCGGTATTTGGTTACCACAAAGATCTTTCTGCCTAGCACATCATTTTAGATTAAAAAAATCTCAGAAAATGTAAATTCTTTAAGAATAAACTTAATTTAATGAAAGAATACAATTAAGGATGAACACAACAACAAATAGATCGATTTTATGTACACAACATAGTTCTGATTTGAACGTTAATACATGACGTCTGTAAAAACTTACCATGGTACACATTAAATAAATTCACTTGATAAATGCAGGGTTCGACACTAAGGCACGTCCGACAGACATTGTCTAGTAAGATCGGTGGTCGGGCTAGTAAAACTGCGGGCTAGCTTGTCCGACTGGTCGTACATAAATAAAAAAAAAATGTATACTGATTCATATAACTATAAATCACTGCTGTGAAAACCTTTACTTTTAATGTGTAAAATTGCTATTGTATCCGTTATTTACATTTAAACAAAACTAGTATATTTAAATAAACGCGGAGCATTCACATGATTCATCGCTATTTTTAGACGCATAGTATATTTAAATAAACGCGGAGCATTCACATGATTCATCGCTATTTTTAGACACAAAGGAGAGCTTCCTGCAGAAATTGCTTGTTTCAATTGGTCAAGTTGTCATGAATATTAATGATTTTCTGCAGTGACGTAAAACTGTAGAGCATGATTTTACGACTTCTATCGAAAATCGGTATCGTCAATGTAAACATTTTTGCGTAGCAGACAAGATAATGTAATTTAAAGAATGGCTGTGTTCAAGTTCGGATTTTTGTGCGACAAATCAGTTAAAAAAAAAGAATCTGACACGAAACGTAAATATGAAGAAACACGAAAACGTCAATTTTATCCTAGATGGAAAATCGAGTCAGTTCCCATGGCTTGAATTTGACGAAGAAAAGCAAAAAAAAGGGTTATTTTATTGTTTTACTATATGCATAAAAAAATCTGGTGTTCACTGATTATTTACTGATCAATCCTGTTTAAACAGTTACATGACACAATTGTGTTCATTTGCTATGTCATATATGGTCTAGTAGACATCAGGTTCGGGCTAGTACATTTTTAGAGGAGCTGGTCCGACGGTCTTGCTGTAAAAAAAGTTAATGTCGAACCCTGTAAATGTAATTGTTTTTATTTAATTGTTCACACCAATTTTGACACTGTTTGTTTCATCATTTTAAACCCGGTGTTTAATTGCATGATTATCTCGTTATGATCGGATACTGTGCAGACAGTTACAAAGTAAACATGGTGTCATTAAACCAGGGACCTATACTTGGGATGCCTGCATAAACCACATGTGGCAGATGATTTTATGGTAATTAAACACAATTTATTATACCTTCATGTCATCTCTTGGCATATTGAGCAGTCATTTAAGCCAAATTTCAAAGCCAAAATATGTTACAGTTGCTTTAATAAAATATGTTAACATATTTAAAAAAAAATGAAGATATTACTTCGAAATGGATTAGCAGGATTAAGTGTATATATATATATATATATATATATATATATATTAGCCAGTTTAATCATAATATACATTGTTTAATAACTATAAATTTAAAATTTTGAGCAATTTTACTACTACAAAATTAATGTATTGAACGATTACCAGCATTTTTTAAATAAAATCAGCAATTACGTGTAAACATTGTAAGTTACAGCAGTGCACGAAACACCATCATGAAAGCAATCAATCAAAACTACTTGCGTAAAATAAATTAAATATATAGTGTTATTTATCATAAAATGCTTGATTGTTACATGTATCACTCCTTATCACTTAGTTAAAAAATTCAATATACATGCAAAGACAGTTCAATTTGCACAATATGCAGGGTGTTTTTACCATGTGTATGCTTAAAATAATCAATATCGTCATTCAATGGAAACGAAATGAAAATTCATTCAATGGAAAAGAAAATGATAAAATTTAATAAATGTTATGTATTCCGCTTTTTTAGGGTTTTGTTTTATAATTGGTTAAATGCACCTCTTACACATTCGATCGCTGATGAACAATAACAATATCCACACCACTTATAAATGTGATCAAATAAATATATGTTTCATTATTTTTGAAATATCATTTATAAAAGTCTTACTATAACAAAGATGACGGCTTATTTATTATCCCCGCAGGCTTGGCGAAATTGCCGGTCCGCCGGTCCTGACCGGCAGATTTCAATTTGGTCCGGCAGGTTTAACAGTATGTCGGTCCTGGTGACCGGCAAAATCTGAAATGATTGCAAACAAATCTTTTTTTTTCAAGTTGAAAATTCGAAGAGCAAATCGCTTACTACATCATGAAAATGAAATCGCTCGTTGTTTTGATGTTTGCTGTAGGTTTGTTACGTACAATTAGCAAATCCAACTTGTTACACAACACCTACTTTAAACTCGTTTGCAAAATCGCCAACTGCGTTCTAACAAAAAAGATCTTGATAGCTTTTACATATTTTTCGAGTAGGATAAGGACAATAAAATATGGTATCGTTATCAACACAACCATATGCATACGCCATTTTTCATAAGTGTAAAGAGTACAGTGCATTATGGGGCAGAGCTTTCATTGGACGAGCGAATTTAAATTTAGATTGAATGCAATACGATACATGTACAAAGAAATGTTTTTATTGCATCATATGCAGTGCCATGTAAAAAACGTGCTTCCCGGGGACTTTCTGATACTGGTCAAAAATGAAAATGAATCTCTGTTAACAATTACACTGCGTTAGCATGTAAATAAATCGTCTTTTTTATTAAATTAATTACTAGTAAACGTTCTGAAAAATGAAATGCCTTAATCATTAAATGTCAGGTAACGTGTTTTGTACTGTGCGCAGTATATTTTAACAGCCGCTCCAAACTGCAATCATATTAAAGTAAGAATGTTTAAATCGTTTCGAATAACTTAAATTTGATAATTATTCGGCTTGCACATACGTTATTGAAATTATCGCACCGAACCGTTCTAATAGGGAATACATGTAATAAAAACTGACACGCGAATTTTTCACAACATGATTGACATTACACAACCGATTAACACCAATTAGCTGCCAGTGTAACCTCTAAGCGATTAAAATCAATTTAACGGCCGGTTGAATAAAGAGATCAAGATGTGATCGCTGCCATTTTTGAATTTTCTAGTTAAGTTGTTGTTGCTTTACGGTCCGGCTAAATTTTCTCCGGACCGGCACATTTTCTGAAATGCCTGTCCGGATGACCGGCAGATTTTTTCTAATTTCGCCATGCCTGTCCCCGCCAAATTTTTTTTCAGAGGGGATATAGTAATTGGTCCTGTCCGTCCGTCTGTCTGTCCGGCTGAAACTTTGTCCGGAGCATAACTCCAAATCTATTCAATGGATTTACTTTAAACTTAGACTATAAACAGATGGCAACTAGGAGAAGTGCAGTGACCAAGAACCATAACTCTATTTACCTTACTTTTTGAATTATTTCCCTTTTTATATAAGTTTAAATAAAATTTTTGTCCGGAGCAAAACTCTAAATCTACTGAAGGGATTTACTTGAAACTTGAAATATAAACAGATGGCAACTAGGAAAAGTGCAGTGACCAAGAACCACAACTCTATCTACCTTAGTTTTTGAATTATCTCCCCTTTTATATGATTTTAAAATAAAGTTTTGTCCGGAGCATAACTCTAAATCTACTGAAGAGATTTACTTGAAACTTGAAATATAAACAGATGGCAACTAGGAGAAGTGCAGTGACCAAGAATCACAACTCTATCTACCTTAGGTTTTTAATTATCTCCCCTTTTATATAATTTTAAAGTACATTTTTTTTCGGAGCATAACTCTAAATCTACTGAAGGGATTTACTTGAAACTTGAAATATAAACAGATGGCAACTAGGAGAAGTGCAGTGACTAAGAACCATAACTCTATCTACCTTAGTTTTTGAATTATCTCCACTTTTATATAATTTTAAAGTAAATTGTTGTCCGGAGCATAACTCTAAATGTACTGAAGGGATTTACTTGAAACTTGAAATATAAACAGATGGCAAGTAGGAAAAGTCAGTGACTAAGAACCATAACTCTATCTACCTTAGTTTTTGAATAATATCCCCTTTTATATAACTTTAAAGTAAATTTTGTCCGGAGCATAACTCTAAATGTGCTAAAGGGATTTACTTGAAACTTGAAATATAAACATATGGCAACTAGGAGAAGTGCGGTTACCAAGAACCATAACTCTATCTACCTTAGTTTTTGAATTATCTCCCCTTTTATATAATGTTAAAGTAAATTTTTGTCTGGAGCATAACTCAAACTGAAGGGATTTACTTGAAACTTCAAACTTAAACAGATGGCAAGTAGGAGAAGTGCAGTGACTAAGAACCATAACTCTATCTACCTTAGTGTTTGAATTATATCCCTTTATTTAATTTCAAAGTAAATTTTTGTCCGGAGCATAATGAATTATCTCCCTTTATTTGTTTTTACAAATATTATTCTACTCTCTAAAACAAATGTTGTCATACAAGCAAACACATTTCGGCGGGGATTTGGCACTACTGTGACAAGCTCTTGTTTGTTTTTTTTGTTTTTTTGCTGTATTTAGTCTTCCGATCACGTTTACTCTGATGCTAATAACTAATTCGTATTTTTATAAAGACGAAAATATATTTGTGAATAAAAAAATATTGTTACTAAATATAATCTATTTGCGCGATTATTTAAGTGATTTGATGTTTATTTCGGATTATTTTATCGTTTTATTGACTATTCAAAAGTCTTATATACATGTTTTACATTACTGTAACCAGTGTTTTTGCCAACCAGTCAGTGCGCATGCGCGGAAAATCCCCAATGTAAACAATAACAATTTAATCGTCTATACGGGAGTTTTGTAACTTAAGTAGATTCATATGAGCATGAATGCTTATGACCTATGGATAACCCATTAAGCTGAAAGATAATTTCCAATGGGGTCCATAAAACACACACTGAAATAGCAAAATGATTTAAAGATACATAACCATATGAACAAACACTAACAACATTATGTTGGTTATATGGTTATACATAACCATATGAACAAACAACATATCCAATGTAAACTACTGGAGCAGACATTATCTTTCTAAAAAAACAAGTCTAAAAATAGAGTGTACTGATAGCTTGCTGATATTTTGTCTGCGTGTATTGACTAAAATGTATTTATTGAAGCAGCGCTTGTTCTTTAGTAGATTATTAAGGTGTAAGAATTGCTGATACACGTGCTTAAAAATAACGCTGCAGCGATACCAGTATATTGATGGCACAATAAGACTATGACCAGATCAAAAAAATATAGTTACGAGTTGGGCAATTAGTTTATTGGCACTGAGTGTCTAAGTCATGAGTTTTGTTTAATGACACAATTTAATAAACAATGCACTATTTATTTAAAGGTGCAGATAAACAAGTGTAATGCTCCCGAAGAATGTTTGGGCCAAACAATATCTAAGAAACAAAAAGGTATGTTCCTAAAAAACTCTTTAGTTTTTTTGTATAAGTAGATAAATACAGTCAATGTTATACCATTTTCAATAACTTTAATTTGTAGTGGTGCAGGGCTTTTTTTCCTGACTTTGTGAAGTGGCCCTGGCCCCCTTACTTTGTGAAAAAATGAGTCGCGAACTTTTCAAAATTGTGAAAACATGAGTTGCAATCTTTTCAAAATTGTAACAAATTGAGTCGCGAACTTTTCAAAATTGTGAAAAATTGAGTCGCGAACTTCTTAAAATTGTGAAAAACCGAGTCGTGAAATTATGAAAATTGTGAAAAACGGCCCATTTTGTAAAAATTCACGGCCATGTTAGGTTTGTGAATTGTCCTTTTCAAAATTGTGAAATGTCCTTCCACGGCCACTCATAAATAAGGAAAAAAAGCCCTGTGGTGAATTGTAAACATAATTGTCCTCAGTTTGTATTAAAAGTAAAATATCATCAGCTAGTATAGTGTATGAGTATATTTTATGTTGATGCTAATTAAATTGATGGAAATGTCTACTTGATTTTATATAACACTTATCTTGTGTGTAGAAAAATATAGGAAGATTTTTGATCCCCCACTCATCAGCAACAGACAGCCATTTCATTCAAGAGGATTATGCTTCTTATGTTTTTACTTTTCTTTCAGTTGATAAAAATGCAGAAAGATATGGCCAATTCATTGAAGGTGACGACATGCAGGTGTGTACTTATTAGCATAAGTTCTGACTTAGATATGATTTGTGAAAATCTTGGTTGATGACTTGTATTTAATATTAAAGAGGCCTTTTCACAGATTTTGGCATGTATTGAAGTTTGTCATTAAATGCTTTATATTGATAAATGTGAAAATTGGATCTAAAAAGCTCCTGTCGAAAAAACAAGAATGAAATTTAAAAAAGAAAACAAGTAACTCTGAACATGGCTTGAACCACTGACCCCTGGTGTAAAAGTCTTATCGCTTAGACCAATAGGCTATCCATTCAATCGTTACACGTTGCAACGCTTTATAATTTTCAAGTTTTTAAATCATCAAAAGATGCATATGATGGATATTTTAGAGCATGCTAAATGTTCAGTATTACTGTTTCCTGTCAAATATCATAACTACCATGAAAATATGCGAATCTGAAACATTTTTATTTTGTCAATTTACCAAAACTTTAAAAGGCCCCTTGAAAGAAATTAGAAACCTGACATATTGCCATATTAACTACCTATACAACTAGAAAAGTGTGTTTATCTTATTCTATTAAATTATTTATTTTCTTATAAACATGGGGTCAAGCTCTATAAATGTGTATATATTGCAATAAAATAATTGAGTACTGTTAGCTGATTTTGTTTACATTGAACATGGCCATACTTCTCTACTACCACCTGTGTATGGGGAAAATGTGTTTCCAACTGGTGTTTTCACTTCATAAATAGATTATTAAGAATTATCTTGGCAAATGCATATGGTATGGGTGTGTTTTAGCTAAAGTTAAAGAAACTTTAATAAGTTTCAAATGATTCAAATGTTTCTGATTCATTATCAGGAATAATTTAAAGTATTCTTATAACCTCACTATGTAAAAGTTATTTTAAGAAAAATATATTGAAATTGGGTATTCTGATTGGTTTGTTTTGCACATTGACACTGTGTTATAAATTGCAAAATAATATTTAAAAATAAATGTATGTATATAACAATTTATGTACCAAAAGGACACTATTGCGGTACTACAATTAGACCTTTAATTACACATGTTAATGAATATATAATGTACAAGTACATAATTGTGTTTTAGGTGTGACTGTATGCACGACTGTTACTGCTGCCTGGGTATTATGTGAGCAAGAAACACGTCTGGATTATAATTTGGACACACATGTACAGCTGTTTTGTGAATATGATAAATTATGTATGCTATATTTGCATTTTTGATGGGTTTTTAGATGTTTAATGTTCAATACATCAGACAAACTCTGAAGTTTTTTTTTTAAATAGAATATTAATTTATAAAACAAAATCCCATGAACTACAACCATATGTTTATAGCTTTACACTTCAAGAACAACTATTTTTGTGTATTATGATTATATATTTGTTAATGAGATACAATTTTGAGTTGAAATATTATGAATTTTGTTATGCCGGCGTAATATTCGATTTTGGTCTGTAAATAAGAAATTATTGGAAATGCCAGAGATTCGCTTATGAGTTGGAATGTTTTAAATTTTGTCACGCCGGCATAACATTTTAAATTTTTGTCTGTAAATAGGAAATGTTTGGACATTTATCAGCCATTCACTTTCTGTAGAAATGTTATGAATTTGTTACGCTTGTATAGCATTTAGGTTTGGGTCTGTGAATATGAAATTATTGGAAATACAAGAGATTAACTTATGAGTTGAAATGTTTGGATTTTTGTTAAGCTGGCATATTATTTTGAATTTGGGTCTGTAAAAAGCAATGATAGGAAACTTGAGAGCAATGCACTTTCTTTGGAAATATTACTTATTTTGTTATGCCGGCTTAACATTTGAGATTGGGTCTGTAAATAAGTAATTATTTGAAATGCAAGTAATTTACTTTTAATTTAAAATGTTTGGAATTTTGTTACGCTGGCATAACATCTTATGTTTTAGTCTGTAAATAAGAAATCATTCGAAATGCAAGTGATTCACTTTGAGTTGAAATGTTTGGAATTTTGTCACACTGGCATAACATTTACAGTTTTGGTCTGGAAATAAGAAATCATTAGGAATGCAAGCGATTCACCTTTGAGTTAAAATGTAATGAATTTTGTTAAGCTGGTGTAACATTTTTTTTGTTTTCAAAAAATTAGCATGTCAAAATTATCGCAAAAAACCCCTGTAAAACACCCCTTTTAATTGGGATTCATGGACATTCCATTTTTAAAATAGACAGATTTTTATGAATTTTGTGAGTTTGTACCGCCAGCGTAACATTTAAAGTGGAATGATTTATTTGGTGATGTTATAATGAACCTTTGTGAGTTTGTACCGCCAGCGTAACATTTTCAAAGAATTATCTGTCTATGTGATTATGAACCTTGGGGAGTTTGTACCGCCGGCGTAACATTTTTATTTTTCTGTCAAAGTGATTATGAATTTTGTGAGTTTGTACCGCCAGCGTAACATTTAAAGTGGAATGATTTATTTGGTGATGTTATAATGAACCTTTGTGAGTTTGTACCGCCAGCGTAACATTTTCAAAGAATTATCTGTCTATGTGATTATGAACCTTGGGGAGTTTGTACCGCCGGCGTAACATTTTAGTTTTATTTTTCTGTCAAAGTGATTATGAATTTTGTGAGTTTGTACCGCCAGCGTAACATTTAAAGTGAAATGATTTATTTGGTGATGCTATAATGAACCTTAGTGAGTTTGTACCGCCAGCGTAACATTTTCAAAGAATTATCTGTCTATGTGATTATGAACCTGGAGTTTGTACCGCCGGCGTAACATTTTAGTTTTATTTTTCTGTCAAAGTGATTATGAATTTGTGAGTTTGTACCGCCAGCGTAACATTTTAAGTGGAATGATTCATTTGGTGATGTTATGAACCTTTGGAAGTTTCTACCGCCAGCGTAACTTTTTTTAAAGTGAAATTATTTATTTGGTGATGTTATAATGAACATTTGGGTGTTTGTACCGCCAGCGTAACATTTAAGTTGAATTATTTGTTGATGTTATACTGAACCTTGGGGAGTTTGGACTGCAAGCAAACGTTTTCAGTTAAATTTTTCTGTTGAAGTGATTATAAAATTGGAGAGTTTGTACCGCCAGCGTAACATTTTAAGTTGAATTTTTGAGTAGAATGAATTATTTGTTGATTTTATAAAGGCATTTGGAAGGTTGAACCGCCAGTGTAACATTTTTAAGTTCATTTATCATTTACTGTAAACGTATAGAAATTCGTCGGTATGAAATTTCGTGGTTTAATAAAAAACAACTAATTCGTTGACACGTAATTTCGTGGATTTCAAATAAAAAACAACTAATTCGTTGACACGTAATTTCGTGGATTTCAAATAAAAAACAACTTACCGCCATAATTATTAAAGTTTTAATAAAACAACCAGAGTAATAACGAAGCATAGTCTGCTTATCTGTGTTGACAGCAAGACTCGAGGTTAATGTGCACTGAAGCGTGAAAGTGTTTCCGATAATTGTCGATAAGGGCGATAAAGCGGCGCACTTGTGGGTCCCCACTCGCTAATTGCCATCAATGTTGTTTTAACAATATTTGTAAATCACAGCGCAATAGGTCCCCTAGTCGTAACAATTGAGTAATAAGGTCCCCAAAATACAGGTGTGAAAACTGTAATGTCTCTTTTAAGTTTAATTGGCACTAATTGACATATGTGATAAATCTTCGAACAGTTAATTTGACGATGTCCCGTAAAAGAGGATAGTCGTTGATGTACAGTTTATATACCGTGCTTGATTATAAAAGCATTATCATCCAAACACTTATCAATAAAACAACATATCGCATTAACTTGCGTTCAAACAATGTCTCTTTCAAAATGGTTGAAAACGGGAACAGTACCGACACGTTCTCCTACTATGGCAGGATTGCCCGACCCTGCAAAGGCTCTGTCTACGACTGAAGCTTTATTAACACAGGCCGCTAACGATGCAGTAGAAGAAAAGGTCATTGGACGTAAACGGAAGCGTGGGGAGTACGCTTCTTACTGTGACGAAACCAGGGCAAAAATTGCGCGTTACGTTTATTAACCATGATGAATAAAACGTTTATTTACAATGATGAATAAAAAAGAAAAACTCGCACGACTTTAGTGTTTAATTAATGCACTGGATGGCGAACAAATTGATATTTTATATAAACACACTACTTGTTATTCATACTGATTAATCATTAACATCGTAGTTCTTATCATACTAAGTAATCATAAACATCTTAGTTCAAACATATTTAATTTACAACAAATTCGTGAAAAATAACAACAACATTTACAATTTTGAAATATTTTAATTAGTCGAGATAAAAGTGTAATGTGACCTACTGAAGTGAAGTTACTATTACAAAAAACAAATATCTCGGACAACCGACAACAAAAGAAAATGGCGGAAATGCCATTCAAAAAAGACCGATTTCGGATTAAAATGTTCCAAAACTCGTTGGTACTTGAATTCGTGGTTCGGCGGAACCACGAAATCCACGAAAATTAGTACCACACGAACTTTAATGATTTTACAGTATATGATGATATTATAATGAACCTTTGGGAGTTTGTACCGCAAGCGTAACATTTTAGTTTATATTTTCTCTGGAAGTGATTATGAAATTTTGATAGGTTGTACTGCCAGCATAATATTGAATTATGTAATGATGTGATAATAAACCTTTGGGAGTTTGTACCGCCAGTGTAACATTTCATTTCAATTTTCCTGTCTGAATGTAAGAAGGGTTGTACTGCCAGCGTAACATTTTTTGTACTTTCTTATAAAAACTGAGAAAAATTTGGGTTTATTCAATAGAAATTTCGTTGAAAATGGCCATTTTAAAAGGGATTCTGTGGAAAATCCCTTTTTAAAATATAATCAATTCACTACTACTACTACTACTACTACTACTACTACTACTACTACTACTACTACTACTACTACTACTACTACTACTACTTCTACTACTACTACTACTACTACTACTACTACTACTACTACTACTACTACTACTACTACTACTACTACTACTACTACAACTACTGCTACTTCTACTACTTCTACTACTACTACTACTACGCCTACTGCTACTGCTACTGCTGATGCTGCTTCTGCTTCTGCTGCTTCTACTTCTACTACTCCTTCTCTTGCTACTACTACTACTACTACAACTACTACTACTACTACTACTACTACTACTACTACTACTACTACTACTACTACTACTACTACTACTACTACTTCTACTACTACTACTACTACTACTACTTCTACTTCTACTACTACTACTTCTACTACTTCTATTACTACTACTACTACTACTACTACTACTGCTGCTGCTGTTGCTGCTGCTCTGCTGCTGCTATTATTACTGCTATTGCTACTTCTGCTACTGGTGCTGCTTTTGCTACTGCCACTGCTACCACTACTACTTCGACTTCTTCAAATACTCCTACTACTACCACTACTACTACTACTACTACTAGTACTTCCTCTTCTAATTTTACAACAAATTGTACCACTACTGATACGAATACTACAACAACAACAACTGCTTCTACTACTACTACTGCTGCTGCTGCTGCTATTAATACTTTTTCTGCTGCTACTACTCATTGAACTGATGCTTCCACGACTGCTTTGAATAGTACTTCTTTCAATTACACGAACGTTCATATTGTTGCATTCATTTCATAAGCGAGCGCTAACCTCTCAGTCCCTTCTGGAGCTGTATTCAACGACGTCATGGTTGATTTGGCGACGTATCGACGATTACATCCGTATGATAGATCTGCTCACCCATTGTACGCGCGTCAGGACATCAGACTGACCTCGTTTGTATACAGTCCGTTCCACATACAGGCTCTTGCTTATACACTTTGCGAATCAGGAGTCTTCTACTTAGGTAGGCAAGACAAATATGTTTCCGTTGTGTATGACCACACAACAATTCTTATAACTTTCATTTACGTATATTGTTACACTTGCAATTTGAACTGTTTGAAACATAATTGTTTACATTTGAAGTGTTATTTCTTTTTGATAAACTTGGTTGGTTGGTTTTAATCCATTAGCATTCAAACATCGCAGTAGAGTCCAGATAAGTTATATTACTTGTGAAACATGATACTTATATATTTTTTATTTTTTATTCAGCAAGAAATTAAAGAAGTTTACATGATCATTTTTAAAAATGCAGAATACATAATGTTTACTTTTGTACTTAATGCGAACTGTCCACTGTGTCAGTCAATCCGAATTATTACACTGTCGTTCTGTTTAGTCTGGATCTTTTTTATAGCTGGGTTGAATTGTTGTTCCAATGTCATAATAAACATATTCGGTTATCTTTACGCGCGGTCTAGATAAGGATTCATGAGCCGATGACTTCGTTCATGGATAATATCTAAAGCCCTATGTGTTAATGTAAAGAACACAATCAAGCTTTTGCCTGGGAAGACCAATCCCAATGTGTCTTTTAGAATATCTCTATAATGCTCGAATGGGAATCGAGCACGGGACTTTCCGGTCGCAAAGAAGTGTCGTACAAACCTTGATATTATAAGCGCTGATTTAAAAGTCAAAATATATGTTCTATTTATATGTATGTTTAAGGAATTCCTGACCGCGTGCGATGTTTTCACTGCGGCTATGAAGATACCGTCCGTGATGGAGAGGTTAGACTATGGAGGATGCATGCCCGGCAGTGCCCCGATTGCCCATTGGCCCAAAGACACTGACAATAAACGACGAAAGACGTGTGTGCTTTATCTTTCTCACAAGTTTGTTTCAACGCGCTATTGCATTTATGCAAAGTTAGAACTACGATAACATTTATGTAAGCAAAGTAAGAACTTTGTTAATAATGATGTTACGTTACATTCTGAGCGAAATTTCGATCCGAATAATTAAATTTATGACGTGTGTTAATACATTTTATATTTAAGGTGATATTTGGTTCTTTTTCTTTCATATTTGCTTTGAAATGACATTATAAGCAATTATAGTTTAATTTATATCGATATTTTTGAAAACGAAATCAAATCTCTTACACTGACGCAGAACACTCTCCTTTTTTATTTGTTTTTATGATCTGTACAAGTTCGCGTTTTCCATATAACGTCATAACGAGTAAGCATAATTTTACTGCTCAGAGTTGAATTGGTTACCCTGCCAACGCTTTCAAAATTAATGTATCAATATTTTATTTTAATGTTATTAGTTATTTTAATTTCTTTAAATAAAGACCAACGTCAGTACCGAAAATTATTTTAATAGCATACGTGAAACGCAAACAAAATTACATTTTATGTTATATGTTATATGTGATATGGAGTAAATTCATCAAATGTATCACTTAAGTGGAATGAGACGAAGTAAAATTTATTCGACTCTGTTATCATGCATGAGTATATTCCACTCATCAACTCAGTCACATTTATTATGTGATGTAACACATCGATTCTGCATCGTAATACATGTATTTTAATATATAATCAACATATTTCTTTATTTTAATATTCTACCCAATCATTTAAGTGTGATATTAACTGCATGTACCATAGAGTTGCTGTATATGCGCCATATCCGATTTGTCGCATCACACCTCTTTA
>NC_068361.1:74999320-75014320 GCF_020536995.1 Dreissena polymorpha | reverse complement strand
TGGTGCGTCGCGTATGTCGTATGGTTCGTCGCGTAGATTGGCATGAGGCGACTATCAAACGGCATTCAATGTGTCACTAACAAGATACCGTTAAAGGTGCAATATGCGTTTTATTCGAATTGTCGTGTTTTAGTTGATATTATGAGTTTTATACAAAAATATACATTGTTTCAAATTGTGACAAATTCGAGTGTCTTGATCGAGATCCAACGCGTACAATAAAAATGCTTTATGTGCCTTTTTTTCCCGTTGCATCACAATGCTCCAAATTTTCAAACTCCTCAATTCCCGGCCATTCTCCAGGGACGAATTACTCTGACCCTCACGCCGCAGACTAAGCCTATGCTAAAGTATTTCATCAACATTCTTAAGGTCATATTCGCAAGTTCGCAGTTGTGGGGAATTCGTTTCCCCAGAGCCACGATTTCAACCTTATTCGGGCCAATTCCGGTCAGGAATCTCCTCCTCTCGCCCGCGCTCGGAAATTCTCCTTTTGACGGGTTGTTGTATGCAGCAGCGGATCCACTATCGTCGCCATTTTCAAATTCATTCGGAATGCCTCTGATGTCGCGGGCCAAACGAACGAAATTTGGAATTCTAATTTCATCGTCGTCGTCGGTATTCAGCCAGTTTGTAAACGCGTCGCCTGTTGCTATCGTCAGACCGTTTCCGGCGGGCGCGTTTGCCACTGAAATGCAAGCGTCAAATAATGCAGACTCGCATCAAGTCACCATAAACATCATCAGCAGCAGCCAACTCGTCATCATCGCAACTGTCATCATCAGCGTCGGCTAAATCATCGTAATTAACGATTTTTATCATTATCATCAATATTAAGGCATTCGCGCAGTCTGGTCAGGAGCTGTGCTGTCTGCTTTTACCCATTTATGCCTAGTGGACTCTCTCATCCTTCTAAATTGGATAAATTTATTTCCAAAATTAGGGATATTTAGTATATTTATTTATATACTTAGAATATTTCTTACATACATTTCTTTAAGCAAACAGCGCAGACTCTGATGAGACGCCGCATCATGCCCAGGCCTTTTTTCTAGACGCTAGGCATAAATGGGTTAAAGTCATGCACGATCCCGCGGTCCTATTAGAAGAAAGGTTAGCTCCTGTTCAGACTAAGCGGAGGCATATGCTGGGCTTGAGCTACGCTCTCCACATAATTATGCCATAAGACCCATGTTCGCATGACGCGGGCCAATGTCAGTGTATCATCGTGAAACTCAATAAACCATAAGCAGAGAAAATCAAAATAAATCTCACCGTATCCCGCCTCAACCGTTGGAATAGGAAGCGCATGGACAACGCATCTTGATACGAGCAGACCCACCAGCGACAGGCCCCTTGTATCCATCATTATGAAACGCATCGTCTCCGCGATGCGTCTGTTCGCTGGAACCTGTTATACTTCTGATCTCCTCTAGAGCTGTGTTAAGTGCACTGTCATAAGAAAAAATAAATTTTTCAGAAGGCCACAACGCGTCTGTTCGCTGAAACCTATTATAATTCTTATCTCTTGTAGAGCTGTGTTAAGTGCACTGTAATAAGCAAAAGAATATTTTGAGCGTCGCTCCTGGAAAACGGTGCTCAGTGCATGTGAGTTCGCCGTGACGTAATGGATAAGTTGTCCGCCAAGCGGTCGGGAGGTCTTGGGTTCGATCCCCACTCGGGGAGCATCCTCTTCCCCAAAAACACCAAGTACTGGTTATAGGCCCAGGAAATGGACTCGATAGCATTTCTATAAGCCTGAGGCTTTCGATGCAATCGAGCTGAAATAAATAGGTTTAAACTAAATCAAACAAATGCATGTGAGTAAAGTCTCGTTCCAGCCTAGCTTGTGCAGTCTGCACAAGCTTATCAGGGACAACACTTTACGCCTAGACTGGATTTTTGTTTAGACTTCCTTGATACGAAATACCATAATAGCGGAAATTGTTGTCACTATTAAGCCCGTGCTGACGTCACAGATTAATCTGGAACGACACTTCACGCACGTGCATTAAGCCCCGTTTCCCAACGCGCGGCTTATTTGTAGTGGCTTGAGGAACTTGAATGATACGCAGTGTTGATTATCGTCCGCATTTTGTGCGTTCTGGTTTTGAAATGGTTGAGATTTGCAGAAAATAAGAAAAGTAACGGTGCCCCTTGCGTGTCATCGTGCACTGATTAAAAAAGTGTACGGATCATTGATTAACGAAGGACAAATGTGTAATTATGACATTTATATATTTAACTTGTAAGAACTTGCGCCAAGCTATAGACAGCTGAATGATCGGACGATCTTTATTATACTGTAGAACTTCCTTCAAATTATAGACTGCATACTGATGGGACGATCTTAAACATTCCATGGATGTATATAATAAAGCTGGGGAAAACACGCTACCGGTAAATTACGATTTTGAATGCTGTTTGTATAGTTTTACTATATACAAACGTTCTTGGTAAATGTATTTCATAAAGGTTACAGTATACTTAATAGTTTTGGTGTTCAATGCTATACCCTCTAAAAATGGAACGCCATTTATTTTAAGACACAATTCTCTGTATGGGCACTTGCCATGACTTTATTTTCGAATATTTCTGTGTGCATGTGGTAGGGAAAACATTGTGGCATACTACAAATTCGCTGTTTTGCTTTTAGGTTGGAGACTACATGAGACTTTGACAGTTGGCGGAAAACCATCATAAACTGGAGAGAAGCCGGTAAAAAGATGGCATTAAAACAGTGACCGTTGATTCGCGTCGAGTTCTCTCTTACATACCACATGACCTATCTTTGTTATTGTTTAAGTCAATGCGGCTTGGATTTCTCCTCAAGAAAAGGTATGGTTATGAGGGTGTCTAGGCGCAAAACTTTGACTTTATTTTTTGTTAAAGTTATAGCTTTCACATTAAATTTGTGAAGGAAATATTTTAGTATATTGTGAACTTAATTGAAAAAATCATCGTCAAACACAATTTTTCTGCAATCCATCACGTAAACTGTTAACTTCCATTTAAAAAACAAACACACAAGAAATATCTTTTAAAAATATATTCGGCGTTATTTGTTATAAGAGTTAGCAGCGAACATGTATACATAAGGAAATAATTTAAGAACTAAAATATTTTTGTCCGCCGTATAATAATATTGTTATGTTATTGATTGCATATATACATTTTTTAGTTAATACAATGAAGACTTGAAAACTATGTCGCTTACATGTGCTTATATAATTTATGTTGACCATCCATGTTGGTATGAAACAAAAACAAAAGAAAGAAAGGAATTATTCTTCACATACACATCTCATACATATAGACATGCGAGAATGAACGACACGTATTTGCGCTTTTAATTATAATGCCTTCCTCGTTACAAAGTATACTTATCTTCTCCAGTAGTTTATAACGGTGCGAATATACGGCATTTACCGGTATGTTGTTTAAAACAAAATCAAATAATCATACTTAATTGATACATGAATGATTTTCTTTTAGTTTGTGTATATCTTTATACCAGACTGTGCTATCAGCATATATACAATATTCTGTAGCGCAAAAATACTCGAGTACATTGTGACTGTAACGTCCATAGTACAATCAGCAAACAAACTGGCGATCATTAAAATTCATATTTGTCAAAGATGGAAACGAGCAGTATGTTTAAGTGCGATTGTTTGTCAAACTTTGTAATTCACATTATTGACATAGTCTATGTATGTCATACCTGATACTCGCACTGGCTATTCGACATAAAGACAATTAAATAACTCTCACTTACCGTCTCTGTATTAATATTCAGTTTTCCCAGAGTTTTTATGTATTTATCTAAAAACATGCAATGAGTTCAGTGATGATTTCTGTTCCGGAGAAATGAAAATGCCATATTTATATCTCACTAGCTCTTTTATCGACCAATCATAGACGGTATTGCTTCTTCTTTATCAAACGTATTAGATTTGCACCAACTCATTGCTCTATTAGCGGGTCATAGAAAACAACACAATCGTTTAACCAAGCAATATTGAAACGACGCAAGTGTAAATTAATCTTCACGCGATGGTCAAGACAGTAGCGGTTTGTCCTTTTGCTGTAATTACTTTTCCACGCCCGCATCAAAACTGTGAGATTGTTCGTTCTTGCTGAATTATACACGTGGTGACAAATAATACTAATACACATGTATCATAACAATGTTGTTCTTAGCAACTTATAAATAGAATATGATAAATGCTAGCAGTGTTACACTAATTTAAAACATGTGGGTGGACATGCACACATTTATTCTGTTCTGTTCATTAACCTTCTGGGACTGTGACCGAGGAAGCGTTCACACCCATGGCAGTTCATCGACGCGGATTGTTCTAATTTATATTGTATTTGTAATATCTAGCTTAAGTGAACGTTATCAATGCGTGGAATTATTTCGATAATACATTAAAATAACCCTACTGAATGTTGTGTGTTCCCAACAGTCTAATGACGTGCGTATTTGATAGTACAGATACATTATATTTATTCAAAACGAATACTAAATTCGATTGTTTCTAACGACTCAGTCGTTTGTGGTTGGTCTAGATTTTGAAAATAAAGTTTGAGGTCCGGTTAATGATCTATAGCGATATAATGATGTGTATTCTGTAAAGTTTGAGGTCCGGTTAATGGTCTATAGCGATATGATAATTTGAATTCTGTTAAGTTTGAGGTCCGGTTCATGGTCTATAGCGATATGATAATGTGAATTCTGTAAAGTTTGACGTACGGGTCATGGTCTATAGCGATATAATAATGTATATTCTGTAAAGTATTAGGTCCGGTTAATGATCTATAGCGATATGATAATGTGTATTCTGTAAAGTTTTAGGTCCGGTTAATGATCTATAGCGATATGATAATGTGAATTCTGTAAAGTTTGACGTACGGTTAATGATCTTTAGCGATATCATAATTTGAATTCTGTAAAGTTTGAGGTCCGGTTAATGATCTATAGCGATAATGTGAATTCTGTAAAGTTCGAGGTCCGGTTAATGATCTATAGCGATATGATAATGTGAATTCTGTACATTCGAGGTCCGGTTAATGATCTATAGCGATATCATAATGTGTATTCTGTAAAGTTTGAGGTCCGGTCAAAATTAGGAAATAAGCACAATGCGTAACAACAGTTTCAAAGGAACATAAAATGATTTACTTAATTATACCCCCACCTCCATCAACGGCTCGTAGTAGTTCAGTAGCAGTGAAGGTCTATCCCTCTGTCCGTAGACACAAATTTGTCCTGGGACGTTCGGCCACACGTATTGAGCATCAGGCTATTAAGTTGTCCATTAGCTCTTGTTATCATCTGATGATATAAATTACAAATGTTTTGCCTCTTTTTTATTTTAGACATTCTATAAAATAATGTCCTGTGCGTATTCTTGTATTCGAAATTTTGTCCAGAACATACCTCAAAAGCTATTCCACAAGTTACCAGTTTCATGTGACATATCAATAATTTAAAATGCGCGTAAATTTATCAAAAAAGCTTTTGTTAATAAAAATGTGACTCTCAATAAATTGTTCAATTAATCAACTTGAAACTTATCAGGTATGTAGATCTCATGAGGAGGAAGTGCAGTGCTTAGGAACCGTTACTTTTGCTCCCTGTATTTTATAGTAATGGGCGTAAAACTAAAAGAGGTGTGAACTTTATTTGTAGAAATATCTAAAAGTGGTAAATATTCTCTGCTCTTAAACAATAATCGTGATGCTATACGTCTAGAGTAACCTGTTACTGTGCGCACTAAAACTGTGTCTGGGACTTATCTTGACACTAAAACAGGTATCAACTTGAAACTTAAACGGTATGTAGATCTTTTTCCGAGGATGCGAATACCACAAGATCTAAAACTCTTGTTTCATATGTGTTTTAGTAAATCCCTTGATATAATTCTGTTTTTAAATTTCGTGCACAGAACATTTGTTTACATATCAAGAGGTATCAACTTTGAACTTAATAAGTCGGTGAATCAGGAGAAGTACAGTGCATAGAAACCATAACCCCTGCTTTCATAATTTCACAGTTATTGTCCTTGTGAATGTTTGGTCTGAAATGTTGTCCATGGCATACCTTGACTGTAATATGATTTATACAGATTTAACTTTATATGAATGAAGCATGCATTGTTGGGAAACCAGTTCTCAAAACTGAATGGTCAATTCCCTCTGCCAAAGTGGCATACTAAGGGTATTTCAGACACGAATTATTTGAATGGCCCGCCTGTGGAAAGCTCCATGCAGCTGTCGAGTACACATGCGTACGTCCGCCATTTATGGCTTATCATAAAAAGTTTACATAACTTTACACCAATGTTCACCGTGTTGAGACAGGGTGTCGCATGGTGTAAACCCTTGTTCCTATCCCTACGGTCAGGGTCATATGTAGGGGTTCAAAGGTCGAATTTCAGCGGAATACGGTTTTACGGACTGTAGCTTTTTCATTCAAAGGAAATTGTTCAATTCACTTGCAACAAATTGTCACCAATCGGTAGCAATGTGTTGAAAAGCCTGTGTCAGTCGTTTTAATGTTAAGGTTATTCTTGAATGTGTGTACGGAAATTGTGTGCATGAAACAGCTTTTTTTCAGGTCGTATCATCAGTTTGAATCGGCAATTTTAAATAAATATAACTAACAGATTCAAGCATACATGTAGCGTGTAATACCTCTGGCTCGTGTCCCAAAATCAAGGTAATTCTATATATGTTTTTAACAACTATGGATGGCTTTCTTTTCAAGGTTGCACACGTTGCGTATAGGCATCTGGTTCTTTATTCTCGTGTTTATCGATCAACACTACTTTACATGTTCTGTGACATTGAAAGGGGAATTATGTTCTGTGACATTGAAAGGGGAATTGGTGTCCTATGGACAGGTTAATATTTGTAAGATTTCTTGTCAGGAAAATTGTTTTCTTTATTTCACTGTTTAGTTGAGCTAGAAGTAAGTTGCGCAAAAATGATCGACTAAACATTAGAGAATTACAGTGAAATATCGTGAATCGGACACAGTTCTACACTTAAAGACTATGTGTGGGAAGTAAACCTATTGAGTCTATTTAGCAAGATTAGTACATATGTTAAAACATACATCCCATTTAGCCTATTTAACAGCATTTTCAGCCTATTTAGCAAGTTTATATATATATATATATATATATATATATATATATATATATATATATATATATATATATATATATATATATATATATATATATATATATATATATATATATACATATATATAGGTAAAACATATATCATATTGTAATACCCTGTATAACTGTTTATCCGAGTACTATACATGTCCGAAATATGTACACTTAATATATATATATATATATATATATATATATATATATATATATATATATATATATATATATATATATATATATATATATATATATATATATATATATATATATACATATATATAGGTAAAACATATATCATATTGTAATACCCTGTATAACTGTTTATCCGAGTACTATACATGTCCGAAATATGTACACTTAAGAATGCCTTACCTGTTTAACTTTAATAATCCAACTTGTCCTTGTTGATATCTAGTTTAACAAACCTTATCAAATGTTTGTTAAAACCAGTTAACGCTTTCTCCATTATTGAATCACCATTATTTGTAATTTAAATCGCAAGCTTTGAATCGAATGCGGGTTGAATGTTACAATAAGTAGTGCCATTTGCAATGTCGAAGGTCATGCAATTTTATTCTACTCTGATAATTTATCTCCTTTCAAGGAAATGTGTTTTCTCAATGTTTATGTGTAGTATTATGACTTGTTAACTGTTTTATTGTTACAATGTTACTTATACAGCTAGTGGTCCTCTCAGATATTAATGCTGGTGGGGAACTATTTAAAGTATTTCCGCGCAATGCTTTCGCATTGCTTTCACTGTGTTTAAGACAAAATATTATCATAATGCTTGAGAAATGTTGTGAAAGCATTGTTTAGTGATGCATAATATTTTCTGAGCTTTTAATTCATGTGATGCTTTCTTGTAAGACTTGCAATGCTGTTTATGCAAATGTTGTTACTGATGATAAAACCATTTTACGCAGTTAAATACTTTCATGAAATTCTGGTTCTGATTGGTCGCCAGCAACGCCCAGCCTCAGCAACTGCCTATAAAAAGAGCTGTTGGTTGTGATGAAGTCAGTCGTTACTTGGTTCATTCAGTCGTTATACTTGGCTCGTAACTTAAGTGAAGAACCTTTTCCAAAGATGTCAAAAGCCAACAACAAAGGTATTAACTAAAATATACGACTCACACTTACACTATCATATCTTAAATAAGACTACATCTTTACCTTATTTAACTTACGTTTAAAACCTTCATTGAACTAAACTGTAAACAATAGCTAAAGAGTGACGACTGGTTCCATCCCCTATTATATCTGCTAAGTACTAAAATGACCTTCTTGTTGTGCAACTTACCAAACATAGTGCTGTTTGTTATGGTACGAGTTATGATACTGCTCTAAATTCAACTGCAGAAACCAGAAACTGACTTATTTTATCTTTTTAATGCGTTGTGGTTAAGAAAGTTCATAAAATGCAACATAACTGATACCGCTCGGCTTACAATATTAAGCCTATTTTACAGCACTTTCAGCATATTTAAATTATTTAGCAAGTTTAGCACAAAGGTTAAACATACATTTTAATAAGTCCATTTGGCCTATTGTACAGCCTATTTAACAAGTTTAGTACAAAGGTTAAAACATGCATCATATTTAGCCTATTGTACAGCCTATTTAGCAAGTTTAGTACCTGGGTGTAAACATACATCCTATTTCGTCTATTAACAGCATATTTAGCCTACCGATATTTATCAAGTTAAGTTCGTAGGTTTAAACATGCATCCTATTTAGCCTATTTAACAGTTTTTTTTAACCTATTTAGCAAGTTTAGTACGTAGGTTAAAAAATACCTCCGATCAAGCTCATATTTGCCCATTAGCATCCGTTTGAACCTATTGTGCCTTTATTATTAATATTTGAAATAAGCTGAAATATACGTCCAATTTAGCATATGTGTATCCTATTTAGCAGCCAGATAAGCCTATTTTGCCTAATTAGCAAGTATATTTAATGAAAGATGTAAGAATCATCAAAATTATCATATAAAGTAGCATATTAAACGTAATAGGCCTACTTAGCAAGTTTATTTAATAGGTTGAAACATGCATCATGTTTACTCTGTTAAGCCTATTTACCAGGCTACATGTATTTAGCCTATTTAGTCAGTTTATTAAAAAGAAAATCAACATCATATTCAGTCGTTAAAAATTATTTATTTATTAAGCAAATTTAGACTTATTAGCAAGTATATTAAATACGATCAAATATACAGCCTATTTATACAACTATTTACAAGCCGTATGCGTCATTATCCGGTTAGCGGGTATGCCCCTTTAAGGGTCCCTTTCGGACGAACAAGAGTTTCCGGAAACGACCCTATGCATGCTGACAAGCCGCCGACTGCCTGTCAGGCTAAACTAGTTTCGGTCGGGTTTTAATAAGCGTCGGCCGTGTATGCATCCTACTTAGCCTATTTCTCGTATGCCTCATTTTCCAGTGAGCTGGTATGCCCCTTTCGACCAAACAAGAGTTATGCCCCGGAAGCAACCTAGTGCACGCTGACCTGCAGTCGACTTCCTGTCGGGCTGACCTAGTTTCGGCCGGGACATTTAAATAGGATTAGATTTATTTGCAGCTCATTAAGCGTATTACGCGTCATTGTGCCTGTGAGTGGGTATGCGCCTTTAGGTCCCCTTTCATACGAACTAGAGTTATCCCCCGGAAACGACCTTGTGAACGCTGACCAGCCGTCGACTGCCTATCGTGATTAACTAGTTTCGACCGGGACTTTTTATAAGGGTCGACCATGCATGCACCCTATTTAGCTTATTTCTCGTATGCCTTATTTTCAAGTGAGCGGGTATGCCACTTTAAGGGCCCCTTTCGGCCAAATAAGAGTTATCCCCAGGAAGCGACCAAGTGCACACCGACCTGCCGTTGACTGCCTGTCGGGCTGACCTAGTTTCGGCCGGGGCTTTTAATAAGGATCGAACTCAGGTGCTGCCTATTTAGCAAATTACGCGTCATTTTGCCTGTGAGTGTATATGCCCCTTTAAGGGCCCCTTTTGGACGAATAAGAATTATCCCCTGGATGCGACCTAGTGCTAGCTGTCTAGCCGACGACTGCCTATCAGGCAGAACTAGTTTCCACTATAACTTTTAATTAGGGTCGGACGTACATGCAGCCTATTTAGCATATTTCTTGTTTGCGTCATTTCCCAGTGAGCGCGTATGCTCCTTTAAGGGCCCTTTTCGACCAAACAAGAGTTATCCCCCGGAAGCGACTTAGTGCACGCTGCACTGTTGTCGACTGCCTGTCGAGCTCAACTATCTTCGGCTGGGACTTTTAATTATGGTTGGAGTCAAATAGGCCTTTTAAGCGTACTACTCGTACACTTCTTTTTCTAGTGAGTGGGTATGCACCTGTAAGGGCCTCCTTTCGGACAAACAAGAATAAAACCTCAGAAAGTACCTAGTGAAAGCTCACCTCCCTTCGACTGCCTGTCGGAATGAACTAGTTTCGGCCGCGACTTTTAATTAGGGTCGGCCGTGCATGCAGCCTTTTTAGCATTTTTCTCGTATTCAGTCATTTTCCAGTGAGCGGTTATGCCCCTTTTAGAGCTCCTTTCAACCAAACAAGAGTTATCGCCCGGAAGCGACCTAGTGCATGCTGACCTGCCGTCGACTGCCTGTCGAGCTGACCTAATCTCGGCCGGGGCTTTTAATTAGGGTCGGAGTCAGTTGCAGCCTATTTAACGTATTACGCGTCATTTTGCCTGTTAGTGGGTATACCCCTTTAAGGGCCCCTTTCGGGCGAACAAGAGTTATCCCCCGGATGCAACCAAGTGCAAGCTAATCTGCCGCCGACTGCCTATCGGGCACAACTAGTTTCGACCGGGACTTTTCATAAAGGTCGGTCATGCATGCAGCCTATTTAGCCTATTTCTTGTATACGTCATTTTTCCTGTGAGTGGGTATACCCCTTTGAGGACTCCTTTCGGCAAAATAATAGCTATCCCCCGGAAGCGACATAGTGCACGCTGATCTGCCGTCGACTTCCTGTCGGACCGACCTAGTTTTGAAAGGGACTTTAAATTAGAGTCGGAGTCAGTTCCAGCCTATTAAGCGTAGTACGCGTCATTTTGGATGTGAGTGGGAATACCTCTTTAAGGGCCTCTTTCGGCCGATCATGAGTAATTCCTTTGAAGCGACCTTGTGCATTCTGACCAGCCGTCGACTGGCTATCGGGCTGAACTAGTTTCGGTATCCCCCGGAAGCGGCCTTGTGCACGCTTAGATATCGTCAACTGGCTGTCGGGTTTACCTAGTTTCGGCCGGGACTTTTAATTAGGGACGGAGTCAAGATAAGCTTACTAAATGTATTACACGACATTTTGCTTGTAACTTGGTATGTTTCTTTAAGGTCCTCTCCCGGACGATTAAGAGTTTTCCCCGGGAAGCGACATTGTACACGCTGACCAGCCGTTGACAATCTATCGGGCTGAACTATTTTCGGCCTGGACTTTGAATAAAGGTCGGCATTGCATGCAGCCTATTTTTCGTATGCGTCATTTTCCAGTGAGCGGGAATGCCCCTTTAATGGCCCCTAATGGTATAACAAGTGTTATCCCCCGGAAGCGACCTAGTACATGCTGATCTGCTTTGGACTCCTTATATGGCTAACATAGTTTCGACCGGGATTATTAATAAGGGTCGGACTCAGGGGAAGCCTATGAAGCGTATTACACGTCATTTGCCTGTGAATGGGTATATCCGTTTAAGGGCCCCTTTCGGACGAAACAATAGTTATCCTCTGGAAGCGATCAGCGGTCGACTGTTTATCGTGCTGAACTAGTTTCGGACGGGACTTTTTAATTAGGGTCGGCCGTGCATGCAGCCTTTTAAACCTGTTTCTCGTATGATTCATTTTCAAGTGAGTGGGTATATCCCTTTAAGGGCCCCTTTTAGCCCAATAAAAGTTATCGCCCGGAAGCGACCTAGTGCAAGCTGATCTACTTTCGACTGCATGTCGGGCTGGCCTAGTTTCGGCCGGGACTTTTAATTAGGGTCGGAGTCAGGTGCAGTCTATAAAACGTGTTACGCGTCATTTTGCCTGTTAGAGGGTATGTCCCTTTAAGGGCCCCTTTCGGACGAACAAGAGTTATCCCCCGGATGCGACCTAGTGCAAGCTAATCTGCCGCCGACTGCCTATCTGGCAGAACTACTTTCGGCCGGAACTTCGCAAAGTTAGGTCGTGTATGCAGCCTAATGAGCCTTTATCTCGTATACGTCATTTGACATGGAGTGGGTATGCCTCTTTAAGGGCCCCTTATGGCCAAATAAGAGCTATCCCCCGGAAGCGACCTAGTGCACGCTCACCAGCCGTCGACTGCCTATCGTGCTGACCTAGTTTCGGCCGGGACTTTTAATTAGGGTCGGGTGCAGGTGAAGCCTGTTCAGCGTTTTAAGCGTCACTTGGCCTCTAAGTGGGTATGCCCCTTTAAGGGACCCTTTCGGACGAACAAGAGTTATCCCCCAAAGCGTCCTAGTAAAAGCTAACCAGTCGTCGACTGACTATCGGGCTGAACTACTTTTGGCCGGGAATTTTAATAAGGGTCGGTCGTTCATGAACGATATTTGTCTATTTCTCGCATGCGTCATTTTCCAGTGAGTGGGTATATCCCTTTAAGGGCCCCTTTCGGCCAAAAAAGAGTTATTCCCCGAAAGCAATCTAGTGCACGCTGATCTGCCGTCGAGTGCCTGTCGGTCTAACCTAGTTATGGCCGGGACTTTTAATTAGGGTCGGAGTCAAGTGCAGCCTATTTAACGTTTTACGCGTCATTTTGCTCTAAGTGGGTATGCCCCTTTAAGGACCCCTTTCGGACAAACAAGAGTTATGCCCCGGAAGCGACCTTGCGCATGATGACTAGCTTTCGACTAGCAGTTGAGCTGACCTAGTTTCGGTCGGGATGTTTAATTAAGATCGGACTGAGGTGCAGCCTATTTACAGTATTACGCGTCATTTTATCTTTGATTGGGTATGCCCCTTTATTGGGCCCTTTCGACCGATAAAGAATATCCCAGAGAAGCGACCAAATGCAAGCTGACCAGCTCTCGACTGTCTATCGGGCTGAACTAGTTTCGGCCGGGACTTTTGTTAAGGGTCGGCCGTGCATGCAGCCTATTAAGCTTATTAAGCTTCTTTTTGTTTGAGAGGGTATGCCCCTTTCAGGGTCCTTTTCGGCCAATTAAGAGTTATCCCCCGGAAGCGACCTAGAGCACGCTGAATTTTCGTCATCTGCCTGTCGGGCTGAACTAGTTTGAGACCGGGAATTTAATTAGGGTCGGAGTCATGTGCAGCTTACTAAGCTTATTACGCGTCATTAAGCCTGTAAGAGGGTATATCTCTTTAAAGCGGGTATATACGATCTCTTTAAAGCGGGTATATACGATTTTGTCAATAATAGTGAATTTATATAAAATGTGTAAAAAACTTATTATATATATATATTTTCAATATGAATTAAATAAAAGTTAAGAAGAACATGTGTCCTTAAAATGCGAAATAAGCCAGATATTTAATTCTTAAATTGAATTTCTACTACTACTATTACTACTACTACTACTACGACTACTACTACTACTACTTCTACTACTACTACTACTACGACACTACTACGACTACTACTACGACTACTACTACGACTACGACGACTACTACGACTACGACTACGACTACGACTACGACGACGACGACTACTACTACTACTACGATTATACTACTACTACTACTTCTACTACTACTACAAACGACTACTACGACTACGACGACTACTACGACTACTACGACTACGACGACGACTACGACGACTACGACTACTACTACTACTACTACGACTCTACTACTACGACTACTACGACGACTACTACTACTACTTCGACTATAACTACTACTACTACGACTACTACTACTACTACACTGCTACTACTACTACTACTACTACTACTACTCTACTACTACTACTACTACTACTACTACTATTACTACTACTACTACTACTACTACTACTACTACGGCTGCTGCTGCTGCTGTTGCTGCTGCTGCTGCTGCTGCTGCTACACCAACAACAACAACAACGACTACTACGACGACGACTACGACTTACGACGACTACGACTACTACTACGGCGACGACGACGACGACTACTACTACGACTACTACTACGACTACTGACTACTACTACTACTACTACTACTACTACTACTACTACTACTACTACTACTACTACTACTACTACTACTACTACTACTACTACTACTACTACTACTACTACTACTACTACTACTACTACTACTACTTCTACTACTACCAATACTACTACTACTACTACTACTACTACTACTACTACTACTACTGCTACTACTACTACTACTACTTCTACTACTACTACTACTACTACTACTACTACTACTACTACTGCTGCTGCTGCTATTACAAGTAAACTGATTATTTCACTACTGCTACATTATGAATACAACAAATCGGTGACTTGTGATCAGTAAACATAAGTTTAATGGATATGTCATTTCATAAAACAAGGTATGCTGTAGTTTTACGCTGAAATTTATAACTACCTGTGTTTATTCTGCCATAACAGTTTAAAGTTTAAAGTACAGTTTAAAGCTGTATGTCATTTCGGAATATCATGTTAATCTGTGGCTTGGTAGTTGTTGTTTAAGTTGATTGGATTGTTAACAGCAAATACATGCGAGCAGTGCATTTCAATACTATTATTGTACTAAACACAGAAATAAATGTAACAAACACAGGTGTTGTAGCTTACAAATTCAATTGA